>NW_028301581.1:0-300000 GCF_042242905.1 Orbicella faveolata | reverse complement strand
TAAGAAACACAAAATCCAGTGGACTTTCGCTAATCGTTCTCACTTTATTTCTTGCACGTAAGAAACACATAATCCACTGGACTTTTCCTAATCGTTCTCACTTTATTTCTTGCGCGTAAGAAACGCATAACCCACTGGACTTTCGCTAATCGTTCTCACTTTATTTCTTGCGCGTAAGAAACACATAATCCACTGGACTTTCGCTAATCGTTCTCACTTTAATTCTTGCGCGTAAGAAACACAAAATCCACTGGACTTTCGCTAATCGTTCTCACTTTATTTCTTGCGCGTAAGAAACACATAATCCACTGGACTTTTCCTAATCGTTCTCACTTTATTTCTTGCGCGTAAGAAACGCATAACCCACTGGACTTTCCCTAATCGTTCTCACTGTATTTCTTGCGCGTAAGAAACACATAATCCACTGGACTTTCCCTAATCGTTCTCACTTTATTTCTTGCGCGTAAGAAACACAAAATCCACTGGACTTTCCCTAATCGTTCTCACTTTATTTCTTGCGCGTCAGAAACACAAAATCCCGTGGACTTTCCCTAATCGTTCTCACTTTATTTCTTGCGCGTAAGAAACACATAATCCACTGGATTTCGCTAATTGTTCTCACTTTATTGCTTGGGCGTAAGAAACACATAATCCACTGGAGTTTCCCTAATCGTCCTCACTTTATTTCTTGCGCGGAAGAAACGCATAATCCACTGGACTTTCGCTAATCGCTCTCACTTTATTTCTTGCGCGTCAGAAACACAAAATCCACTGGACTTTCCCTAATCATTCTCACTTTATTTCTTGCGCGTAAGAAACACATAATCCACTGGACTTCGCTAATCGGTCTCACTTTATTGCTTGCGCGTAAGAAACACATAATCCACTGGACTTTCCCTAATCGTTCTCACTTTATTTCTTGCGCGTAAGAACCACAAAATCCACTGGACTTTCCCTAATCTTTCTCACTTTATTTCTTGCGCGTAAGAAACACAAAATCCACTGGACTTTCCCTAATCGTTTTCACTTTATTTCTTGCGCGTAAGAAACACAAAATGCACTGGACTTTCTCTAATCGTTCTCACTTTATTTCTTACGCGTAAGAACGAGATACTCCACTGGACTTTCCCTAATTGTTCTCACTTTATTTCTTGCGCGTAAGAAACACAATATCCACTGGACTTTCGCTAATCGTTCTCACTTTATTTCTTACGCGTAAGAACGAGATACTCCACTGGACTTTCCCTAATTGTTCTCACTTTATTTCTTGCGCGTAAGAAACACAATATCCACTGGACTTTCGCTAATCGTTCTCACTTTATTTCTTACGCGTAAGAACGAGATACTCCACTGGACTTTCCCTAATTGTTCTCACTTTATTTCTTGCGCGTAAGAAACACAATATCCACTGGACTTTCGCTAATCGTTCTCACTTTATTTTTTGCGGGTAAGAAACACAAAATCCACTGGACTTTCCCTAATCGTTCTCACTTTATTTCTTGCGCGTAAGAAACACATAATCCACTGGATTTCGCTAATCGTTCTCACTTTATTGCTTGCGCGTAAGAAACACATAATCCACTGGAGTTTCCCTAATCGTCCTCACTTTATTTCTTGCGCGGAAGAAACGCATAATCCACTGGACTTTCGCTAATCGCTCTCACTTTATTTCTTGCGCGTCAGAAACACAAAATCCACTGGACTTTCCCTAATCATTCTCACTTTATTTCTTGCGCGTAAGAAACACATAATCCACTGGACTTCGCTAATCGGTCTAACTTTATTGCTTGCGCGTAAGAAACACATAATCCACTGGACTTTCCCTAATCGTTCTCACTTTATTTCTTGCGCGTAAGAACCACAAAATCCACTGGACTTTCCCTAATCTTTCTCACTTTATTTCTTGCGCGTAAGAAACACAAAATCCACTGGACTTTCCCTAATCGTTTTCACTTTATTTCTTGCGCGTAAGAAACACAAAATCCACTGGACTTTCCCTAATCGTTCTCACTTTATTTCTTGCGCCTAAGAAACACAAAATCCACTGGACTTTCGCTAATCGTTCTCACTTTACTTCTTGCGCGTAAGAACGAGATACTCCACTGGACTTTCCCTAATTGTTCTCACTTTATTTCTTGCGCGTAAGAAACACAATATCCACTGGACTTTCCCTAATCGTTCTCACTTTATTTCTTGCGCGTAAGAAACACAATATCCACTGGACTTTCGCTAATCGTTCTCACTTTATTTCTTGCGCGTAAGAAACACAAAATCCACTGGACTTTCGCTAATCGTTCTCACTTTATTTCTTGCGCGTAAGAAACACAAAATCCACTGGACTTTCCCTAATCGTTCTCACTTTATTTCTTGCGCGTAGGAAACACAAAATCCACTGGACTTTCCCTAATTGTTCTCAGTTTATTTCTTGCGCGTAAGAAACACATAATCCACTGGACTTTCCCTAATATTTCTCACTTTATTTCTTGCGCGTAAGAAAAACATAATCCACTGGGCTTTCCCTAATAGTTCTCACTTTATTTCTTGCGCGTAAGAAACACATAATCCACTGGACTTTCCCTAATCGTTCTCACTTTATTTCTTGCGCGTAAGAAACACATAATCCACTGGATTTCGCTAATCGTTCTCACTTTATTGCTTGCGCGTAAGAAACACATAATCCACTGGAGTTTCCCTAATCGTCCTCACTTTATTTCTTGCGCGGAAGAAACGCATAATCCACTGGACTTTCGCTAATCGCTCTCACTTTATTTCTTGCGCGTCAGAAACACAAAATCCACTGGACTTTCCCTAATCATTCTCACTTTATTTCTTGCGCGTAAGAAACACAAAATCCACTGGACTTTCCCTAATCGTTTTCACTTTATTTCTTGCGCGTAAGAAACACAAAATCCACTGGACTTTCCCTAATCGTTCTCACTTTATTTCTTTCGCCTAAGAAACACAAAATCCACTGGACTTTCGCTAATCGTTCTCACTTTACTTCTTGCGCGTAAGAACGAGATACTCCACTGGACTTTCCCTAATTGTTCTCACTTTATTTCTTGCGCGTAAGAAACACAATATCCACTGGACTTTCGCTAATCGTTCTCACTTTATTTCTTGCGCGTAAGAAACACAAAATCCACTTGACTTTCCCTAATCGTTCTCACTTTATTTCTTGCGCGTAAGAAACACAAAATCCACTGGACTTTCGCTAATCGTTCTCACTTTATTTCTTGCGCGTAAGAAACACAAAATCCAGTGGACTTTCGCTAATCGTTCTCACTTTATTTCTTGCACGTAAGAAACACAAAATCCAGTGGACTTTCGCTAATCGTTCTCACTTTATTTCTTGCACGTAAGAAACACATAATCCACTGGACTTTTCCTAATCGTTCTCACTTTATTTCTTGCGCGTAAGAAACGCATAACCCACTGGACTTTCGCTAATCGTTCTCACTTTATTTCTTGCGCGTAAGAAACACATAATCCACTGGACTTTCGCTAATCGTTCTCACTTTAATTCTTGCGCGTAAGAAACACAAAATCCACTGGACTTTCGCTAATCGTTCTCACTTTATTTCTTGCGCGTAAGAAACACATAATCCACTGGACTTTTCCTAATCGTTCTCACTTTATTTCTTGCGCGTAAGAAACGCATAACCCACTGGACTTTCCCTAATCGTTCTCACTGTATTTCTTGCGCGTAAGAAACACATAATCCACTGGACTTTCCCTAATCGTTCTCACTTTATTTCTTGCGCGTAAGAAACACAAAATCCACTGGACTTTCCCTAATCGTTCTCACTTTATTTCTTGCGCGTCAGAAACACAAAATCCCGTGGACTTTCCCTAATCGTTCTCACTTTATTTCTTGCGCGTAAGAAACACATAATCCACTGGATTTCGCTAATTGTTCTCACTTTATTGCTTGGGCGTAAGAAACACATAATCCACTGGAGTTTCCCTAATCGTCCTCACTTTATTTCTTGCGCGGAAGAAACGCATAATCCACTGGACTTTCGCTAATCGCTCTCACTTTATTTCTTGCGCGTCAGAAACACAAAATCCACTGGACTTTCCCTAATCATTCTCACTTTATTTCTTGCGCGTAAGAAACACATAATCCACTGGACTTCGCTAATCGGTCTCACTTTATTGCTTGCGCGTAAGAAACACATAATCCACTGGACTTTCCCTAATCGTTCTCACTTTATTTCTTGCGCGTAAGAACCACAAAATCCACTGGACTTTCCCTAATCTTTCTCACTTTATTTCTTGCGCGTAAGAAACACAAAATCCACTGGACTTTCCCTAATCGTTTTCACTTTATTTCTTGCGCGTAAGAAACACAAAATGCACTGGACTTTCTCTAATCGTTCTCACTTTATTTCTTACGCGTAAGAACGAGATACTCCACTGGACTTTCCCTAATTGTTCTCACTTTATTTCTTGCGCGTAAGAAACACAATATCCACTGGACTTTCGCTAATCGTTCTCACTTTATTTCTTACGCGTAAGAACGAGATACTCCACTGGACTTTCCCTAATTGTTCTCACTTTATTTCTTGCGCGTAAGAAACACAATATCCACTGGACTTTCGCTAATCGTTCTCACTTTATTTCTTACGCGTAAGAACGAGATACTCCACTGGACTTTCCCTAATTGTTCTCACTTTATTTCTTGCGCGTAAGAAACACAATATCCACTGGACTTTCGCTAATCGTTCTCACTTTATTTTTTGCGGGTAAGAAACACAAAATCCACTGGACTTTCCCTAATCGTTCTCACTTTATTTCTTGCGCGTAAGAAACACATAATCCACTGGATTTCGCTAATCGTTCTCACTTTATTGCTTGCGCGTAAGAAACACATAATCCACTGGAGTTTCCCTAATCGTCCTCACTTTATTTCTTGCGCGGAAGAAACGCATAATCCACTGGACTTTCGCTAATCGCTCTCACTTTATTTCTTGCGCGTCAGAAACACAAAATCCACTGGACTTTCCCTAATCATTCTCACTTTATTTCTTGCGCGTAAGAAACACATAATCCACTGGACTTCGCTAATCGGTCTAACTTTATTGCTTGCGCGTAAGAAACACATAATCCACTGGACTTTCCCTAATCGTTCTCACTTTATTTCTTGCGCGTAAGAACCACAAAATCCACTGGACTTTCCCTAATCTTTCTCACTTTATTTCTTGCGCGTAAGAAACACAAAATCCACTGGACTTTCCCTAATCGTTTTCACTTTATTTCTTGCGCGTAAGAAACACAAAATCCACTGGACTTTCCCTAATCGTTCTCACTTTATTTCTTGCGCCTAAGAAACACAAAATCCACTGGACTTTCGCTAATCGTTCTCACTTTACTTCTTGCGCGTAAGAACGAGATACTCCACTGGACTTTCCCTAATTGTTCTCACTTTATTTCTTGCGCGTAAGAAACACAATATCCACTGGACTTTCGCTAATCGTTCTCACTTTATTTCTTGCGCGTAAGAAACACAAAATCCACTTGACTTTCCCTAATCGTTCTCACTTTATTTCTTGCGCGTAAGAAACACAAAATCCACTGGACTTTCGCTAATCGTTCTCACTTTATTTCTTGCGCGTAAGAAACACAAAATCCACTGGACTTTCGCTAATCGTTCTCACTTTATTTCTTGCACGTAAGAAACACATAATCCACTGGACTTTTCCTAATCGTTCTCACTTTATTTCTTGCGCGTAAGAAACGCATAACCCACTGGACTTTCGCTAATCGTTCTCACTGTATTTCTTGCGCGTAAGAAACACATAATCCACTGGACTTTCGCTAATCGTTCTCACTTTATTTCTTGCGCGTAAGAAACACAAAATCCACTGGACTTTCGCTAATCGTTCTCACTTTATTTCTTGCGCGTAAGAAACACATAATCCACTGGACTTTTCCTAATCGTTCTCACTTTATTTCTTGCGCGTAAGAAACGCATAACCCACTGGACTTTCCCTAATCGTTCTCACTGTATTTCTTGCGCGTAAGAAACACATAATCCACTGGACTTTCCCTAATCGTTCTCACTTTATTTCTTGCGCGTAAGAAACACAAAATCCACTGGACTTTCCCTAATCGTTCTCACTTTATTTCTTGCGCGTCAGAAACACAAAATCCCGTGGACTTTCCCTAATCGTTCTCACTTTATTTCTTGCGCGTAAGAAACACATAATCCACTGGATTTCGCTAATTGTTCTCACTTTATTGCTTGGGCGTAAGAAACACATAATCCACTGGAGTTTCCCTAATCGTCCTCACTTTATTTCTTGCGCGGAAGAAACGCATAATCCACTGGACTTTCGCTAATCGCTCTCACTTTATTTCTTGCACGTCAGAAACACAAAATCCACTGGACTTTCCCTAATCATTCTCACTTTATTTCTTGCGCGTAAGAAACACATAATCCACTGGACTTCGCTAATCGGTCTCACTTTATTGCTTGCGCGTAAGAAACACATAATCCACTGGACTTTCCCTAATCGTTCTCACTTTATTTCTTGCGCGTAAGAACCACAAAATCCATTGGACTTTCCCTAATCTTTCTCACTTTATTTCTTGCGCGTAAGAAACACAAAATCCACTGGACTTTCCCTAATCGTTTTCACTTTATTTCTTGCGCGTAAGAAACACAAAATGCACTGGACTTTCCCTAATCGTTCTCACTTTATTTCTTGCGCCTAAGAAACACAAAATCCACTGGACTTTCGCTAATCGTTCTCACTTTATTTCTTACGCGTAAGAACGAGATACTCCACTGGACTTTCCCTAATTGTTCTCACTTTATTTCTTGCGCGTAAGAAACACAATATCCACTGGACTTTCGCTAATCGTTCTCACTTTATTTTTTGCGGGTAAGAAACACAAAATCCACTGGACTTTCCCTAATCGTTCTCACTTTATGTCTTGCGCGTAAGAAACACAAAATCCACTGGACTTTCGCTAATCGTTCTCACTTTATTTCTTGCGCGTAAGAAACACGTAATCCACTGGACTTTCTCTAATCGTTCTCACGTTATTTCTTGCGGGTAAGAAACACATATTCCACTGGACTTTCGCTAATCGTTCTCACTTTATTTCTTGCGGGTAAGAAACACAAAATCCACTGGACTTTCCCTAATCGTTCTCACTTTATTTCTTGCGCCTAAGAAACACCTAATCCACTGGACTTTCGGTAATCGTTGTCATTTTCTTTCTTGGGCGAAAGAAGCACAAAATCCACTGGACTTTCCCTAATCGTTCTGACTTTTTTTCTTGCGCGTAAGAAACACAAAATCCACTGGACTTTCGCTTATCGTTCTCACTTTATTTCTTGCGCGTAAGAAAAACATAATCCACTGGACTTTCCCTAATCGTTCTCATTTTATTTCTTGGGCGAAAGAAACACATAATCCACTGAACTTTCCCTAATCGTTCTCACCCTATTTCTTGCGCGTAAGAAACACATATTCCACTGGATTTTCGCTAATCGTTCTCACTTTATTTCCTGGGCGTAAGAAACACAAAATGCACTGGACTTTCGCTAATCGTTCTCACTTTATTTCTTGCGCGTAAGAAACACATATTCCACTGGACTTTCGCTACTCGTTCTCACTTTATTTCTTGCGCGTAAGAAACACATATTCCACTGGACTTTCCCTAATCGTTCTCACTTTATTTCTTGCGCGTAAGAAACACATAATCCACTGGACTTTCCCTAATCGTTCTCACTTTATTTCTTGCGCGTAAGAAACACATATTCCACTGGACTTTCGCTACTCGTTCTCACTTTATTTCTTGCGCGTAAGAAACACATATTCCACTGGACTTTCCCTAATCGTTCTCACTTTATTTCTTGCGCGTAAGAAACACATAATCCACTGGACTTTCCCTAATCGTTCTCACTTTATTTCTTGCGCGTAAGAAACACATATTCCACTGGACTTTCGCTAATCGTTGTCGTTTTCTTTCTTGGGCGAAAGAAGCACAAAATCCACTGGACTTTCCCTAATCGTTCTGACTTTATTTCTTGCGCGTAAGAAACACAAAATACACTGAACTTTCGCTTATCGTTCTCACTTTATTTCTTGCGCGTAAGAAAAACATAATCCACTGGACTTTCCCTAATCGTTCTCATTTTATTTCTTGGGCGAAAGAAATACATAATCCACTGAACTTTCCCTAATCGTTCTCACCCTATTTCTTGCGCGTAAGAAATACATATTCCACTGGATTTTCGCTAATCGTTCTCACTTTATTTCTTGCGCGTAAGAAACACATATTCCACTGGACTTTCGCTAATCGTTCTCACTTTATTTCTTGCGCGTAAGAAACACAAAATCCACTGGACTTTCCCTAATCGTTCTCACTCTATTTCTTGCGCGTAAGAAACACATATTCCACTGGACTTTCGCTAATCGTTCTCACTTTATTTCTTGCGCGTAAAAAACACAAAATCCACTGGACTTTGCCTAATCGTTCTCACTTTATTTCTTGCGCGTAAGAAACACAAAATCCACTTGACTTTCCCTAATCGTTCTCACTTTATTTCTTGCGCGTAAGAAACACATATTCCACTGGACTTTCGCTAATCGTTCTCACTTTATTTCTTGCGCGTAAGAAACACATATTCCACTGGACTTTGCCTAATCGTTCTCACTTTATTTCTTGCGCGTAAGAAACACATATTCCACTGGACTTTCCCTAATCGTTGTCACTTTATTTCTTGCGCGTAAGAAACACATATTCCACTGGACTTTCGCTAATCGTTCTCACTTTATTTCTTGCGCGTAAGAAACACATATTCCACTGGACTTTCGCTAATCGTTCTCACTTTATTTCTTGCCCGTAAGAAACACAAAATCCACTGGACTTTCCCTAATCGTTCTCACTTTATTTCTTGCGCGTAAGAAACACATATTCCACTGGACTTTCGCTAATCGTTCTCACTTTATTTCTTGCCCGTAAGAAACACAAAATCCACTGGACTTTCCCTAATCGTTCTCAGTTTATTTCTTGCCCGTAAGAAACACATATTCCACTGGATTTTCGCTAATAGTTCTCACTTTATTTCTTGCGCGTAAGAAACACATAATCCAGTGGACTTTCCCTAATCGTTCTCACTTTTTTATTGCACGTAAGGAACACAAAATCCACTGGACTTTCCCTAATCGTTCTCACTTTATTTCTTGCGCGTAAGAAAGACAAAACCCACTGGACTTTCGCTAATAGTTCTCACTTTATTTCTTACGCGTAAGAAACGCATAATCCACTGAACTTTCCGTAATCGTTCTCACTTTATTTCTTGCGCGTAAGAAACACATAATCCACTGGACTTTCCGTAATCGTTCTCACTTTATTTCTTGCGCGTAAGAAACGCATAATCCACTGGACTTTCCCTAATCGTTCTCACTTTATTTCTTGCGCGTAAGAAACACATAATCCACTGGACTTTCCCTAATCGTTCTCACTTTATTTCTTGCGCGTAAGAAACACAAAATCCACTGGACTTTCCCTAATCGTTCTCACTTTATTTCTTGCGCGTAAGAAACACATATTCCACTGGACTTTCGCTAATCGTTCTCACTTTATTTCTTGCGCGTAAGAAACACCAAATCCACTGGACTTTCCCTAATCGTTTTCACTTTATTTCTTGGGCGTAAGAAACACATAATCCACTGGACTTTCCGTAATCGTTCTCACTGTATTTCTTGCGCGTAAGAAACACAAAATCCACTGGACTTTCCCTAAACGTTTTCACTCTATTTCTTGCGCGTAAGAAACACAAAATCCACTGGATTTTCCCTTATCGTTCTCACTTTATTTCATGCGCGTAAAAAACACAAAATCCACTGGACTTTCCCTAATCGTTCTCACTTTATTTCTTGCGCGTAAGAAACACATATTCCACTGGACTTTCGCTACTCGTTCTCACTTTATTTCTTGCGCGTAAGAAACACATATTCCACTGGACTTTCCCTAATCGTTCTCACTTTATTTCTTGCGCGTAAGAAACACATAATCCACTGGACTTTCCCTAATCGTTCTCACTTTATTTCTTGCGCGTAAGAAACACATATTCCACTGGACTTTCGCTAATCGTTCTCACTTTATTTGTTGCGCGTAAGAAACACATATTCCACTGGACTTTGCCTAATCGTTCTCACTTTATTTCTTGCGCGTAAGAAACACATATTCCACTGGACTTTCCCTAATCGTTGTCACTTTATTTCTTGCGCGTAAGAAACACATATTCCACTGGACTTTCGCTAATCGTTCTCACTTTATTTGTTGCGCGTAAGAAACACAAAATCCACTGGACTTTCCCTAATCGTTCTCACTTTATTTCTTGCGCGTAAGAAACACATATTCCACTGGACTTTCGCTAATCGTTCTCACTTTATTTCTTGCGCGTAAGAAACACCAAATCCACTGGACTTTCCCTAATCGTTTTCACTTTATTTCTTGGGCGTAAGAAACACATAATCCACTGGACTTTCCGTAATCGTTCTCACTGTATTTCTTGCGCGTAAGAAACACAAAATCCACTGGACTTTCCCTAAACGTTTTCACTCTATTTCTTGCGCGTAAGAAACACAAAATCCACTGGATTTTCCCTTATCGTTCTCACTTTATTTCTTGCGCGTAAGAAACACAAAATCCACTGGACTTTCGCTTATCGTTCTCACTTTATTTCTTGCGCGTAAGAAACACAAAATCCACTGGACTTTCCCTAATCGTTCTCACTTTATTTCTTGCGCGTAAGAAACACAAAATGCACTGGACTTGGGCTAATCGTTCTCACTTTATTTCTTGTGCGTAAGAAACACATAATCCACTGCACTTTTCCTTATCGTTCCCACTTTACTTCTTGCGCGTAAGAAACACATAATCCACTGGACTTCGCTAATCGTTCTCACTTTTTTGCTTGCGCGTAAGAAACACATAATCCACTGGACTTTCCCTAATCGTTCTCACTTTTTTCTTGCGCGTAAGAAACACAAAATGCACTGGACTTTGGCTAATCGTTCTCACTTTATTTCTTGTGCGTAAGAAACACATAATCCACTGCACTTTTCCTTATCGTTCCCACTTTACTTCTTGCGCGTAAGAAACACATAATCCACTGGACTTCGCTAATCGTTCTCACTTTTTTGCTTGCGCGTAAGAAACACATAATCTACTGGACTTTCCCTAATCGTTCTCACTTTTTTCTTGCGCGTAAGAAACACAAAATGCACTGGACTTTGGCTAATCGTTCTCACTTTATTTCTTGTGCGTAAGAAACACATAATCCACTGCACTTTTCCTTATCGTTCCCACTTTATTTCTTGCGCGTAAGAAACACATAATCCACTGGACTTTCCCTAATCGTTCTCACTTTTTTCTTGCGCGTAAGAAACACAAAATCCACTGGACTTTCCCTAATCGTTCTCACTTTATTTCTTGCGCGTAAGAAACACATATTCCACTGGATTTTCGCTAATCGTTCTCACTTTATTTCTTGCGCGTAAGAAACACAAAATCCACTGGACTTTGGCTAATCGTTCTCACTTTATTTCTTGTGCGTAAGAAAGACAAAACCCACTGGACTTTCGCTAATCGTTCTCACTTTATTTCTTGCGCGTCAGAAACACAAAATCCACTGGACTTTCCCTAATCGTTCTCACTCTATTTCTTGCGCGTAAGAAACACAAAATCCACTGGATTTTCCCTATTCGTTCTCACTTTATTTCTTGCGCGTGATAAACACATATTCCACTTGACTTTCGCTAATCGTTCTCACTTTATTTCTTGCGCGTAAGAAACACAAAATCCACTGGACTTTCGCTAATCGTTCTCACTTTATTTCTTGCGCGTAAGAAACACAAAATCCACTGGACTTTCCCTAATCGTTCTCACTTTATTTCTTGCGCGTAAGAAACACAAAATCCACTGGACTTTCCCTAATCGTTCTCACTTTATTTCTTGCGCGTAAGAAACACAAAATCCACTGGACTTTGGCTAATCGTTCTCACTTTATTTCTTGCGCGTAAGAAACACATAATCCACTGCACTTTTCCTTATCGTTCCCACTTTATTTCTTGCGCGTAAGAAACACAAAATCCACTGGACTTTCCCTAATCGTTCTCACTCTATTTCTTGCGCGTAAGAAACACATAATCCACTGGACTTTCCCTAATCGTTCTCACTTTATTTCTTGCGCGTAAGAAACACCAAATCCACTGGACTTTCCCTAATCGTTCTCACTTTATTTCTTGCGCGTAAGAAACACAAAATCCACTGGACTTTGGCTAATCGTTCTCACTTTATTTCTTGTGCGTAAGAAACACATAATCCACTGCACTTTTCCTTATCGTTCCCACTTTATTTCTTGCGCGTAAGAAACACAAAATCCACTGGACTTTCCCTAATCGTTCTCACTCTATTTCTTGCGCGTAAGAAACACATAATCCACTGGACTTTCGCTAATCGTTCTCACTTTATTTCTTACGCGTAAGAAACACATTATGCACTAGAATTTCCCTAATCGTTCTCATTTTATTTCTGACCCGTAAGAAACACATCATCCACTGTACTTTCCGTAATCGGTCTTACTTTATTTCTCACCCGTAAGAAAGATATCATCCACTGGACTTTCCCTGATTGTTCTCACTTTATTTCTTACGCCTAAGAAACACGTAATCCACTGGACTTTCCCTAATCATTTTCACTTTATTATTCCTTGCGGGTAAGAAATACATAAGCCAGTGGACTTTGCCTAATCGTTGTCACTTTATTTCTTACGCGAAAGAAACAAATCATCGCCTAGACTTTCCCTAATCGTTCTCACTTTATTATTTCTTTCGCGTAAGAAGCACAAAATCCACTAGACTTTCTCTAATCGTTCTCACTTTATTTCTTGCGCGTAAGAAACACATAATCCACTGGACTTTCGCTAATCGTTCTCACTTTATTTCTTGCGCGTAAGAAACAAATCATCCACTAGACTTGCCCTAATCGTTCTCACTTTATTTCTTACGCGTAAGAAACACATTATCCACTACACTTTCCCTAATCGTTTTCACTTTATTTCTTACGCGTTAAAATCACATCATCCACTGGACTTTCCCTAATCGTTCTCGCTTTATCATATCTTACGCGTAAGAAACACAAAATCCACTGGACTTTCCCTAATCGTTCTCAGTTTATTTCTTACGCGTAAGAAACACATCATCTACTGGAGTTTCCTTAATCGTTCTCACTTTATTTCCTATCCGTAAGAAACACATCATCCACTGGCCTCTGCCTAATCGTTCTCACTTTATTTCTTACGCCTAAGAAACACGTAATCCACTGGACTTTCCCTAATCATTCTCACTTTATTATTCCTTGCGGGTAAGAAATACATAATCCAGTGGACTTTGCCTAATCGTTGTCACTTTATTTCTTACGCGAAAGAAACAAATCATCGCCTAGACTTTCCCTAATCGGTCTCACTTTATTATTTCTTACGCGTAAGAAGCACATAATCCACTAGACTTTCCCTAATCTTTCTCACTTTATTTCTTAAGCGTAAGAAACGCATCATCTACTGGACTTTCCCTAATTGTTCTCACTTTATTTCTTACGCGTAAGAAACACATCATCCACTAGACTTTCCCTGATCGTTCTCACTTTATTTCTTGCGCGTAAGAAACACATAATCCACTGGACTTTCCCTAATCGTTTTCAGTTTATTTCTTACGCGTAAGAAACACATTCACCCTATTATTTCTAAAACCTTAGAAACGCATCGTTCTTATTCATCATATCTCTTCTCAAACTCTACTTTATTCGTTTGATGCTTCATATTTAGTTTATGTGGGACTATATACACCAACAAATAATATTCTAAACAATACGGACAGAACCAACGTGTAACTTCCATATATATTACTTTAATAATCGGTTCAGTTTATTCCAAAATGATTCTTTTTTGTATACAAAGTAGAACCTTTTATTCGAAAATTTACTTGATACAAATGAGTATACTTCATACTTGTTCATACAATATTGGCACATAATTTTATCCATTCTATTAATATGAGTCAATCATGGGACACAAGTCAATCAAGCCAAAGTGTAAGCCAATCGAGCCAATCGAGCCAATCGAGTCAATCAAGTCAATCAAGCCAAAGTCAAACCCAGAGACTAAGTCAATCAAGCCAATCAAGTCAGAGTTCAATTTGGGATTCTCAACCTTCGGGTGAAGAATGGTTGCCATCAGACTACGAAGAAACTGATTCAGACTAAAAACATATGGAGAGAAAACAAGATATATTATTGGTGATGGAATTGAGTGAAACAAATAAGTTTAATTGTGGAAATGTTATCCACGAAGAAATGATCAAAATGGACTACATCAATTGTCCATTTTGCGATGAAGAATTACAACAGCCAACAATTAAAATAGTGTCATGTTGTGAAAAACAAGACATGATAAATAGCAAGGGTACAAATGTATGCCGCAATTGTGGTACAGTAAGTGGTTATGATACAGCCAGTGAGTACGTTGATTTTCATGAAAACAAGTACAAGATTGTCAAGAAATCGATTTAACAAAGAAAATATCATTTAGACAATGTGTTAAACGATATCACTAGTAAAAAATGGATGGCAGTTATCAGTACACAATAAAAATAGAATACATGATATTTTCCGAAAAATAGACAGGATAATGCCACAAATTAATGGTGATCGTAAACGAATGATTAACATTAATTTTATTCTAAAAAAATTTTCGAATTTTTGGATTTACCGACTGATAATATACCAATAACGAGGTCCAAAAAACTTTGCTGATGTTGAATATTATTGGAGTAAAATAATTAATCTTATTCACTTGTGAACAATTTATTAAACTTATCCTCAAACTTGTCGTATAATGGACACATGTCTATTATGATAGTATTTCTACAAAGCTTTCAACTCTGATATCTCAGCTTCGGTTAAATTGTTATCGATATGATTGAAATTGAAAGCAGTCTTTGATGCTTTCATATATATGGTTTAGATATTATTTAATCCAATTCAAAATATGTCCCCAACCTTTTTTTTCTGCTGCTACCATAGCGTGAAAAGCATCTCCACCAATTGCATAAAGGTTTGTTGTGAACCCCATTCGATATGTATTTTTGAAGATGTAGGTTGAGGAAAACAACGTGTTGTTGTTATTGTACCAGGCATTCCTGCAATTTCGGCATTTATATTTTCACCGTTTTTAACAACCCATATCATGAATTGTTTATTTTTGAAATTATTTGTTATATGGATAAATAGTTGTTCGTTACGATTGAATGTGATTGTAAGTCGGTAAGTTCTACCACCACTACCACTACTGTCTAAACGATTCAGTATTCTTACATAGAATATGTCTCTCTGAGTATTTACAAACGCGCCAAAATTCTCTGAAAAATTAGTATCATGTTTGATAACGAAAAACATGGAGAAATCTTTCTGGACGTCGATATTGACATTCATTTCGCCATAGAAACCACGGAAACGGTAAGTTAAATTGAAAACAGAAAATGGTATACTACTTGGTGAACCAGTCCGAGTAGTCACTTTCAAATCGTCCAACGCAGTCACACTAGGACCACTTCTTTTGAACTCTTCTGGATCTAACAAGTCTGCGTAAAATTCGAATAATCTTTTTAACACCTCGTCGTGCAATGCCACTCGGGCTATTTGTTTTTCAGCAACGTATACTTTTGTTGTCAGTTCAGTGATGTTGTAGTTGAAAGGATCGATTTTGGTTTGCATTTCTCTTCTGAAAAATTTTACAAGATTATCTTCAAACTCATTCAACTGTTTGATATTCACAGTATCATTATTTTCGACACCGTCTTGGACATTTTTTTATCTGATTTTTCATGTCAATATTTTCATTAAAGTTTGCCGTTTGAAATTCAACAGCAGTTTTGAATGTCAGTTTGCCATTTTCTAAATAATACAGCTCATCGAAGACATCTTAGCTCAGAGCGCTCTGTTTTCCCTCGATCCCATAAATAACCAAATGACCACGCCCCTGAGATGGACTGTTTGTAATACCCTGACATTTCAAGTCAACGTTGAATATGAACTCGCAGCGTGTTACACTACTTGTCCTCTTAGATTTAAGCGCTGCTTTTGACACCGTGGACCACGCGATTTTGCTAAAACGCTTGACCACTGATTTTGGTATAGGCGGGAAGGCTTTAGAGTGGTTCTCGTCGTATTTGTCGGGACGCAGCCAGCGTGTTTTGTTTGAGGGGGCTACATCTGGTAGCTTCGATCTGCGTTTTGGTGTCCCGCAAGGCAGCTGTCTCGGCCCGCTTCTGTTTGTGGTTTACGCCTCCAAGCTCTTTGAGATAGTACAAGTCCACCTGCCGAATGCGCACTGCTTCGCTAACGACACGCAACTTTACTTGTCTTTTAATCCTAACAGGCCTATGGATCAAGTGAAGGCATTGGAAGCTATGGAGCGATGCATTAGTGACTTACGTAAATGGATGTACCGGGACAAATTAAAGATCAACGATGATAAGACTGAATTTCTTGTTATCGGATCGAGACAACAGTTGCTGAAAATTAATCACAGTTCAGTCCGTGTTGGCATGATCGATATTAAGCCTGTTAAGGTAGTGCGTAATCTAGGCGCCTGGTTCGACTCGCATTTTTCTGTGAAGGTGTTTTATTAAAGCATCCTTCGGGGAGAATGAAAAAGTCATTTGGTGACAGATCCTTCACTGAGTGTGTCTGCGCCCACTCTGTGTAACGCTCTTCCTGTTAGCCTCCGCATGATCAAATGTATTTCCACGTTTAAGTCAAATCTTAAAACTTATCTTTTTAAATTAGCTTTTAATATTTCTTTTATGTTTATTTAATATTTTAATATGTATATATAAATAAATGATGTAGTGTTTTTTTAATTATTTTTAAATTTTATTGTAGATTTTTAATACTTGTATAGTTTTAGGTTATTTATTGTTGTAATGCGCTTTTGATCAGCTGGTATGTTAAAAAGCGCACTATAAATGAATAAATTATTATTATTATTATTATTATTAACGTAATTGTATTCAGGTGGAGTTACATCGTACTTATGGAAGTGAATGATGAATCCACTATATTTCGAAAACAGCCTGATTGTTTGTTGACTGATACTCAGTTAGGAAGAAACAACTGACACTGTCACCTGATCCATAGCTGGTGGGAAGAATTCAATCACCAAAGTGAATTCACCCTCAGGAAGTAGATACATGTTGAATCCCAGTCGAAATGCATACCAGTTTTGTGCGTCTTTTCCAATTCTGAAACTGTAAGCTTTTTTACTAATATCATGAGGTGAATCAGAAAAGTCTTCGATACCATCAACAATAATGTTACTCTCACGTGTTGATTGATTAACATCATCCATAAGATATTGGAAAACACTTTTTTTGTTTGTTGAGTCGCTGATATGTGAGTCATTTATTTTTTTTGTAAAACTATCAGTCAGCGTTATAATCATAGCCCCGTTGACTTGGTTTACGTACCTGATATTGGTGGCTGACAGCACGTTGTGGGAGTCAGTGGATAAGTTGATGATTTTGTTGTTACTCCTGTCTAAATCAGCAGCCATTTTATTTGAACCATCAAGTAAAAGCGTTTCATTTTCGTTTGCTTTGGTTGTTAACTGTTGATAATTGACTGCATCATTGTTGTCGCTGCCAGGTGTAATGTTTATTATTTTGTTGTTCCCCATATCTAAATCCACATATTCATGGAAGTTCCACCGTTAATATTCAATTTATGACCAGTCTGACAAAAAGATGATGACGATGATAAAAAAGATGGTGATGATGATCTTGATAAACATCCAATAATTTTAAAATTTCAGTACTCCACCTACAGAGTATTAATAAAATTGAAAACAGGCTACCAACTAGATCTCACCCAATCAAATTTTCACGAGCTCGTTGGCTTTCTTAAAGATGCTGAAAATTATGGGTCACGAATGCCTGATTTAAGTCAAGATACAGAAATGCTAAACATACACTGTGATTTGGTTAATATCAGCCTTGTTAATGGAGGAGATACAGATATAATTTAATCTTTCTCAACCAGTATCCTCAAACCGTCATTTAGTTTCACTATGGAACCGCAAAGAGTCACATTTAATCCTGTGAATAAGAACACCATTTCGAGAATGAGAATATATATAACCGATGGCAAAAGACGACAGATAAATCTTAATGGCGCAGATACAGCTTTTAGCTTACTGTTGAAAAGAATTGTCGAATTTATTTATATGAAATCGTATGAATTCAAAAGATTTTACCATCCTCAAATGGGTAAATTTGTGTAAAAACACAAACGAAACGGTTTGATTGTTGACAATATATTCAAACCGATAAGAAGTATAGCATCATCTGTATTCCAAAATGTTGCCAAACCAATCGCGAAAAAAGCAATAAAATCTGGCCGGAGTAGAACACGCTGGTGAGCGTTTGGGTAAAAAAAGCAGCAGAGAAATCAGGTGATCTGATGATGAAACGACTAAGAGGTGTGAAACAAAAAACACCAACACTTCCAACGATAAAAGAAGAAAGTAGAGATATAATATTGAATCGTTTAATATCAGGAGAAGGTGTAAGGAAAAGGAAAGGAAAGGGACTACTGCTCGGAAAAACAGTCCATTCAACTCAATTCCAATACTTGGTCAAATATTATAAAACACGAATTTTTATCTAAACTAATAGTATAATGGCTTTTAGATCAAGTCAAATGTTACAACGAAATGAGTTTGTAAGATACCAGTCAGATGATGCAATCAGAGCACCAGCTAATGGTGAACACCAAGATAAAAATGGATACAAATTTACAATCAATGACAGATCAGCGTTTTACGATTGGTATAATGCTTATTTTAAAAATTCTGTTTCAAGTACCAAAACTCGCTGATGGAACAGCTTATGGTGGAGGTGATAGAATTACGGTCATCAATGGCTCACACTCTTTCATCAATCATCTGATGATCAAATCTGCTGGTAAAATCGTATATGATACAGATAATCTCCACAAGGTCAGTTTTGTGAAGAATCTATTGGAGTATTCTGATGATTTCAGCAGATCAGTTGCAAAAAACGGTCTTTGGTATTTGGATACTAGCCATCAGATTGCTAATGCTAATCAGAATGCAGGATTTGAAGCAAGACGAAGGTTAACAGTGGGAAATGCTGATGTCAATGTTATTATTCCTGTCAATAGATATTCATTCTTCGAAGTGTTAGAAGATAAGATGCTAATACCAATGCAATTACAATTCAATATAACACTTCAGAATGATGATGAGCTAATTCAAAAAGCAGATGCTGCCGATGATGGAAGAGTCGCCATTAATCGTTTTCTATTATGGGTGCCCAAATTAATTCCAAAAGATAGTCTATATGACAATTTTGTCAGCTCATTTTTGAAAGAAACTAAATGGTCCTATCTGAGATCGTCTATCAAATGTCCGCTCCAGCACAAGCAAGTGGTTTTGATCAGATTTCAGCAAGTGTGGATTATGTTAAGCATATATTTGTATATCTCCAAAGAAATAAAACAAATGTCGTGGCAGAAAATCCTTACTTATTTGATACTTATAAATTGAATGCCGCTGATGCTAATAGTTATCTGACGACATGTACATTAGAATATGGAAGTGGAATATTTTATCCAGAAACTGAGTATGATACAGAAACTAAGGTGAGAATTTTTAACGATTTGTCTTATGCTGCAAGAAGAAATGATTTTAATACTGGTACACAACTGAATCTTGCAAATTTTAATGGTCTTTATGGTATGATATATTTTGATTTAACAAACCAAACAGAAAAAGTTACAAGGGATCCCAAACAGTTAATTTTCAGATACAAAATAAATGCTGCTCCAGCAGCTGCATTCAATGTTGACGCAATTGTCTTTTACGAAGAGATGCTGGTTGTGATTAACAAAATTGGTAATGAGTTAGTTATTGTGTAAATAAATAGAATAGCAAAGATAGAAGTTAGTTAGTTATTCCTCAATACGAGGATGTTTTTCAAAATACATATTTTATATAATCTATATAATATATGACGCAATTATTTGAAATAAAGGTGAAATTATCACCAAATCAGAAAAAGAATCTTGCTAGTGCATTTCATAAGCGTGAAACCATTGTTCTCAGGCTTTCAAAAGATGCACTAACTGGAAATGACGTTTTGTACGTTGCACAAAATGTGCCGAAACGATTGCACAAGAATAAACAGCTGAATAAAGGATTGGACATCAAACTTGCTAAGACTAATATCAGAAACGAGGTTCGAGGTAGTCTGTTGACAAGCATATTAAGTTTAGGTCGTACTTTTGCACCTACCATAGCAAAGAAAACCTTGCAAGCGATTGATTGGGGAATTAAGAAAGCAACTCCTGTTATTCAAAAAGTTGGATCTGAAGCAATTAATTAATTATCAACCAAAGTGAGATCAAATTACAAATATAAAACTGACAGAATGGATCTTGATGCTGACATGTACAAAGGAGGTGCAATTGATATCCAAAAAGCGATTGGCAAAATACCAAAACCAAAGGCTGGATGGACACCAGGAAAGTACAAATAAATGGGACCATATAATCCATTGAATAAGCAATTAGAATACAACCCATGTACCGGTGAGTTCTCAAATGGTACGTACAACCGTGCAATAAGGTGGATGAGATAGCTGCTGATCACGATATTTGTTATGATATGGGAAAAAAAAAACAAAGGTGATTGTGATTGGCAAATGGTTTCATCACTGGATGAAATACCATATGGTGAAATGCCAAAGAGGGGATCAACAGCACGATTCTTGATTGATCGATAAAAAACAGAAACTGGGTCTTGGGGTATCAAAAAACGGAAGAATCCGTCGAGTGAAGTGAGCTGGCAAGAAAAATTAGCTGATGAATTACACAAACCAGTAAAACGTAACTTTACTCGACGGCGTGTAACAGTCAATCATATTGATGAAATATGGTGTTCTGATTTAGTTGAAATGCAGCAGTTCAGCAAGTGGAACAAGGGCTACAGATATCTTCTGATGGTTTTAGATGCGTTTAGTAAATACGGCTGGATTGTACCGTTGAAGGATAAAAAAGGTGAATCTGTAACTGAAGCATTCAAATCCATTATCAGAGAGGGAAGAAAACCTGAGTACTTATGGACTGATGAGGGTAAAGATTATTATAACAAGCATTTGAAGGACTTGTTGGATAAGAATAACATAACACTGTATTCCACGGTAAATGAAGAAAAATCATTGTGAAAGATGGAATAAAACAATAAAAACCAAAATGTGGAAGCAGTTTACTATTTGGGGTAATACAGTAATCAGTATTTGGATATTCTACCCAAAATATTAGAACAGTATAATAACACCAAACATGGTTCAATAAAAATGACACCTGTTGAAGCTAGTCAGGAAAAAATGAAGGAATTGTATACTTTAATCTGAATAGTAATACAGAACCATCATCAAAACCGAAGTTTAAAATCGGTGATAAGGTTAGAATAAGCAAAGGCAAGAGAAAAGTATTCGACAAAGGATATACCCCTAATTGGACTGAGGAAGTATTTACAATTGATAAGATCCAATATGCGAATCCAGTCACTTACAAATTAAAAGATCTCCACGGTGAAGAGATAACAGGCAGTTTTTATGACCCTGAGCTGTTAAAAGCCAAACAGCATATATTCAGAATTGAAAAAATCATAAGGAGAAATCATAAGAAGAAGCAAGCGTTAGTAAAGTGGAAGAGATACAGTGATGATTTCACCAGTTGGGTACCACTAAAGGATGTGCTGAAAATATAAACGTTAATCGAGTAATGTATATTAGCGACATTACTTGGTTGTGGTGAAAATAGTATAGCCTATATATACAGATAGATCGTCTATCAGATGTGTTATTTTTGCCATATCTGCTTTTGCTATTATGATAGCCAAAAATACTATTGTTTCTGGCTATATGTATATTTTATATAAAGCCATATATTCAAATGAATACTTGGAGCCGTCTAACTTTGAAAAGGCATATTTATAGCCATATTTTTTTATCGCAAGTCATTTTCACTGAACCAGCACTAGCATGAAGCTTTTTTCCAGCACTGGATAAACTTTTGAAAATCATAATCGTCCCATCGGAGCGGTTTATTGATTTGACTTTTTTCTTATTCAAATGATTATACTTCACAAAAGAATAATCTCGATTTTTTGCTGCTTTCTTACTATTCTCACTTTGTGATAATAATTGTAAATTACACAGTCTATTATCAGTTTTCACATCATTAATATGATCAATGACTTTATCACTCGGAATTGAACCGTTGAGACATTCCCATATAAATCTGTGAGCTAGCATTGAGTTTTGTTTGAATCCCAGCCCGCTGACAGAACAACGATTATATCCACAATGATTTAAGCTGCACCCAGCTATTTTCATTGTTCTGGTATTAATAACCTTGCCAAGATTCGACGCGGCATATTTATTATACAAAGGATGAACCTTATATATTTCAATTTCATTTTTCATACTCATACTACCAATATATCAATAACGTTTCTCTGTTATATCAAATTCAAAAGCTCTGTTTTGCCACTTGGTGAATAAGTTTTTGATTTGCAGAGGCCTGAGATAGCCTAATTTATGCTGTTTCTGGCTAAAGGAGTTTTTTGATTTCCAGAGGGGTGGCAAGAGTACTTTTTGGTCATGACCCGACTTCGCGAAGGGTTTCTAGTAGAAGGATTTTTTTTGATTTCTAGAGGGTTGGGAGACATGAAATTTGCCAATGAGAGGGCTTAGGACAAAACATACCCTAAGAGGCCTGAAAATGCATTTTTCGAGTTGAGGCCCGGCGAGGGTATTTTTTGGGTTTCTAGGGGAGTGGGTATGCCGTTTTTTGCATAATGTCCTAGTACCGCCATTTACTATACTACTTTCGGTTTTCAAAAAAATCGCCAGAAGAAAAACGTTTTGAAAACTTACTTATGAGCAGTCTGGCCGAAATATTAACTCACTTAGTGACTATAACTAGAAAGTTGCCGAGACCGGGCTAGGCACAGCGTAATTTTGACCAACTTTGGGTCGATTTCCAGGAATTTCCCAGCCCTAAGGTCTCTAAGCTGATTGGAGAAGACTTTGGTTTTAAGTGAAATGGCCAGAAGAAAAATTTTTGAACGTTTACTTATGAGCAGTCTGGCTGAGATATTAAGTCACTTAGTGACTATGACTGGAAAGTCGCCGAGAGCGGGCTACGCGCAGCGCTATTTTGACCAACTTTGGGTCAATTTAGAGGAACTTGGGTGATATTTCCCAGCACTAGGGACTTTAAACTAATTTTAGTAAGACCTTGGTTTCTAGAGAAATGGGCAGATAAGAATTTTTGACCACTTACTTAGTAGCAGTCTAGCAAAAATATTAACTCACCTAGCAACTATGACTAGAAATTCGCCGAGATTGGGCTACCGGCAGCGCGATCTTGACCAACTTTGGGTGGATTTCCAACAACTTGGGCGATATTTCCCAGCGCTAGGGACTCTAAACTAATTCGAGAAGACTTTGGATTCTAGTGAAATGACCAGAAAAATATTTTTGAAGTTTTACTTATGGACAGTCTGGCCAAAATATTAACTTACTTAATGACTATGACTAGAAAGTCGCCGAGACCGGGCTAGGCGCAGCGCGATTTATACCAAGTTTGGGTCGATATCCAGGAACTTGGGCGATATTTTCCAGTCCTAGGGACTCGAAACTAATTCCAGAAGACCTTGGTTTTCAGTGAAATGGCGAGAAAAGGTGTTTTGAACGCTTACTTATGAGCAGTCTGGCCGAAATATTAACACACTTAGTGACTATGACCAGAAAGTCGCCGAAACCGAGCTACGCGCAGCGCGATTTATACCAACTTTGGGTCGATTACCAGGGACTTGGGCGATATTTCCCAGCCCTAAGGAGTCTAAAATAATATGAGAAGACATTGGTTTTCAGGAAAATTGCCAGACGAAAAATCTTTGGACGCTTACTTATCAGCAGTCTGGCCAAAATAATAACTCACTTAGTGACTATGACTAGACCGGGCTACGAGCAGCGTGATTTTGACCAGAAGAAAAATCGACCAGAGGAAATCGACTAAAAGTTGGTCAAAATCGCGTTGCGCGTAGCCCGGTCGCGGCGACTTTCTGGTCATAGTCACTAAGGGAGTTATTATTTCGGCCAGACTGCTCATAAGAAAGCGTTCAAAACTTTTTCTTCTGGCCATTTTATTGAAAACCAAAGTCTTCTCGAATTTGTTTAGAGTCTTTAGGGCTGGGAAATATCGCCGAAGTGTTTGGAAATCGACCCAAAGTTGGTTGATTGGTTGATTGTTGAGTTGTTGAGTTCTTTTCCATAAATAACCAGAAGAAATGTTTGAAATTCATTACAAAACTGATTGGGGGCGAGGTCTATAATCACGGTGAAAAATGGTTAAGGGCTCTTTTCATGACTGGATATGTTGTATGCAAGCTCACTAACAAGATTCAACATCTGAGACGTTGTCAGATGTGATACTGTCAAGCAAACCCAACTCTTTAAACAATGTGTGGCCATAAATTTACTTTGACTTTTATCCAGAATGCCTGGGATTTAATGGGCCGGACGTCCATAAATTTCTACAAGTAATTAGGCAACAAGAATTGCAAGCTTCGTTAATAAGGGATTTATTACGCAACTGAAAATGTTCAGAAAAATGCCACGATCACAAACTGGAGAAACATTGCAAACTTCAAACGCGCAATTCTGGTTGAAAGCCGACTAGTCGCATACTCACGCCTGATGTTAAACAAAACAGAAGGGAAAAAGAGTTGGAAAGAAAACAAAACGAGTGTTTCGTGTGATCAAAGCAAGCTCTTTCAGAAACGCCATAACACTAACGAAAATCTTTAACAGTGATCGTGGGGGATCATTCTGGACAGTGCCCGGTCCAATACTTAGGGAATACTGTGCCAGCAATGAAGCAATTTGATTGGTTAATCTGAGTTCTTAACCCTCTGAACTAACTTAGTGATGAAATATAAACTAGTTATGTAACGTTTTCTCTTGCTATACATTGGAATATCCCACTTGTATTCACTTGGTATATACAAAGAAAATACAAGTGACACAAGAGAAAGCGCTGCATAAGCGTTGCGTGCGAAAGGATACCCCCTATTCCCTCCCCGTTTACACCTGCTATGCAGGATGTATACATGGCTTATCATTATAAAAATAACAAAAATATCATTACAGCCGTAAGATAATGTTTTCAGTGACACGGCTGCAAAGGTAACAGAAAAGAAATACCACAATGTACAGCAAACACAAATTAATTTTTATTCCTAAAACATTCCAAAGCAAACAGAGGATGGTAATATTATCTAAAAAAAAGCTGGAAACACATCCATATCTACGAAGAGGAAAACAAAAGGAGCAATGTCAATAACAGGCCAAAATACTCAATACTTCTCATGAACGCTACTATTAAGCTGCATTTAGCCAAGTCTTGCCATCACCTCGAGTATTCGTTTTTTTTTTTTCAATAAAAGGTCATTTACAATGCGAAACAGCATCTCGGTAATCGATCAACAGATTATTACAAACAATTCCTGCTCTAGCCAGTGCCAGAACCTAAGGATTAATTCACCATGCATATGGAATGTCATTCATTTTTATCTTGTTCAGTGTCAAGTAAACTGCAATATTAATTCTCAATACTGATGTTCATTGAGCTCCATCTTGCTCATTTCAGAACTAAGATAGTAATTCTCCACATTAATTGTCATTCAGTTTTATCTTGCCCAGTGTCAGAACTTAAATAGTAAATCTCCATACTGAATGTCGTTCAGTTTTATCTTGTCCGTTGGCAGAACTGATATTGCAATTCTCCATACTGATTGCTGTTCAGTCTTATCTTGTCCAATGTCAGAATTGATATTGCAATTCTCCATACTGATAACTGTTCAGTTTTATCTTGTCCAGTGTCAGAACTGATATTGTTGTAATTCTCTATAATGATTGTCGTTCAGTTTTATCTTGTCCATTGTCAGAACTGATATTGTTGTAATTCTCCATACTGATTGTCGTTCAGTTTTATCTTGGTCAGTGTCAAAAATGATATTGTTGTAATTCTCCCTTCTCATTCTCATTCATTTCTATCTTGTCCACTGTCAGAATTGTTATTGCAATTCTCCATACTGATTGTCGTTGAGTTTTAACTTGTCCACTGTCAAAACTGATATCATTGCAATTCTCCATACTGATTGCTGTTCAGCTTTATCTTGTCCAGTGTCAGAACTGATATTGTTGTAATTCTCCACACTGACTGCCGTTCAGTTTTATCTTGCTTAGTGTCAGAACTGATATTGTTGTAATTCTTCATACTGATTATCATTCAGTTTTATCTTGTCCAGTGTCAGAACTGATTTTGCTTTAATTCTCCATACTGACTGCCGTTCAGTTTTATTTTCTTCGTTGTCAGAACTATTTTTTTTAATTCTCCATACTGATTGTCGTTTAGTTTTATCTTGTAAAGTGTCAGAATTGATATTGCAATTCTCCATAGAGATTGTCATTCAGTTTTATCTTGTCCAGTATCAGAACTGATATTCTTGTAATTCACCAAACTGATTGTCATTCATTTTTATCTTGTCCAGTATCAGAAATGATGTTGTTGTAATTCTCTACACTAACTCCTGTTCGGTTTCATCTTGTCCTCTGTCAGAACTAATATTGTTCTAATTCTCCACGCTGACTGCGGTTGAGTTTTATCTTGTCCATCACCAGAACGATTGTTTTAATTCTCCATAGTAATTGTCATTTAGTTTTATCTTGTCCGGTGTCAGAGCTGGTATTGTAGTAATTTTCCATACTGATCGTCATTCAGTTTTATCTTGTCCAGTGTCAAAACTGATATTGTTGTAATTCTCCATCCCGACTGTCGTTCAGTTTTACCCTGCCCATTGCCAACACTGATATTGTTCTAATTCTCCATACCGATTGTCAGTCATTTTTATCTTGTCCAGTGTCAGAACTGGTATTGCTTTTCTCCATAGTGACTGTCCTCCTTTTTTATCTTGTCCAGTGTCAGAACTATTCATGTAATTCTTCATACTGCATGTCGTTCAGTTTTAACTTGTCCAGTGTCAGAACTGATATTGTTGTAATTCTCCACAGTCTCCCGTTCAGTTTTATTTTAATCAGTGTCAGAACTGATATTGCTGTAATTCTCCATACTGATAGTTGTTCAGTTTTATGTTGTCCAAGTTGGAACTGATAGTGCTGTAATTAACTTTGTTATATCTCTTAGTTAGTACACGTGCTGTGATTGGTCAATTTATCAGGCCGTACTCTCCTGTACAGCACACTAAAATTTAAAGCTGGTTTTGTTGAAAAACTGTTTTGTGATTTATCGCCAAGTGTTCCTGACTTTTATAGCAAGTAAACATTTAAGACTTTTTTTACTCTAAATTGTGTATTGAAGCATGCTAACAACTTAAAAACAATTTCAAATTGACTTGTTTTGATTTTGAGGTGCATCAGAAATTTGAAGGCATTCCGCTTAAATAGAAATCATTCCTGAGCCCGTCATACACACAATGGAGATATAATAAATATCTTACTAACCTCGTTCTCTCGGTCTGTACCGTAAGTTACGGATCCTCGTTTTTTCCCCTTCGATTTATGGCCTGCGTGCTTTGCCCTTGAGCCATAAATTAAAGGGGGAAAAAACTCGGTCCGTAACTTATGGTACGGCCCTCAAACTCGGTTAGTAAGAGGTATATACCGATTGTCATTCATTTTGTATTTTGTCCAGTGTCAGAACTGACATTGTTCTAATTTTTCACACTGACTGCCGCTCAGTTTTATCTTGTTCAGTGTCAGAACTGATATTGTTATAATTCTCCATACTGATTTTTATCCAGTTTTATCTTTTGCAGTGTCAGAGCTGATATTGTTGAAATTCACCATACTGATTGTCCTTCATTTTTATCTTGTCCAGTGTCAGAACTGATATAGTTGTAATTCTCCACATTGACTCCAGTTCAGTTTTATCTTGTGCCGAGTCAGAACTGATAATGTTGTAATTCTCCGTACTGACTGCCGTTCAGTTTTATCTTGTCCGTTGTCAGAACTTTTGTTGTAATTTTCCATACTGATTGTTGTTCAGTTCTATCTTCTCCAGTGTCAGAATTAATATTCCAATTCTCCATACTCATTATCCTTCATTTTTGTCTTGTCCATTGTCAGAACTAATATTGTTGTAATTCTCCGTACTGACTACCGTTCAATTTTACCTTGCTCGTTGTCAGAAATCATATTGTTCTAATTCTCCACAATGACTGCCGTTGAGTTTTCTCTTGTCTGTTATCAGAACTATTGTTGTATTTTTCCATACTGATTGTCGTAAAGTTTTATCTTGTCCAGTGTCAGAACTGATATTGTTGTAATTCTCCATACTGATTGTCGTTCTGTTCTGTCTTGTCCAGTGTCAGAATTAATATTACAATTTTCCATACTCATCCTTCATTTTTATCTTGTCTATTGTCAGAACTGATAATGTTGTAATTCTTCATACTGATTGTCATTCAGGTCTATGTTGTCGAGAGTCAGAATTAATATTGCAATTCTTTATACTGATTGCCCTTTGTTTTTATCTTGTCCAGTGTCAGAACTGATATTGTTGTAATTCTCCCTACTGATTCTCATTCATTTTTATCTTGTCCAGTGTCAGAGTTGATATTGCAATTTTCCATACTGATTGTCCTTTAGTTTTGTCTTGTCCAGAGTGAGAACTGATATTGTTGTAATTCTCCATACTGATTGTGTTGTTCAGTTTTATCTTGTCCATTGTCAGAACTCATATTGTTGTAATTCTCCATACCGATAGTCATTCATTTTTTATCCAGTGTCAGAACTGATATTGTCCGGTGTGAGAACTGATGTTGTTGTAATTCTCCATGTTGATTGTCATTCAGTTTTATGTTGTCCAGTGTCAGAACTGATAATGTTGTACTTCTCCACACTGACTGCCATTCAGTTTTATCTTGTCTGTGTTCAGAAGAATTGTTGTAATTCTTCATACTGATTGTCCTCCAGTTTTATCTTGTCAAGTGTGAGAATAAATATTGCAATCCTCCATACAGGTTGTCGTTCAGTTTTATCTTGTCCAGTATCAGAACTAATATCGTTGAATTCACCATCCAAATTGTCATTCAATTTTATCTCGTCCAGTGTCAGAACTGAGATTGTTGTAATTCTCTCTACCTAGTGCCATTCAGTTTTGTGTTGTCCAGTCTCAGAACTGATAATGTTGTACTTCTCCACACTGACTGCCATTAAGTTTTATCTTGTCCGTTGTCAAAAGAATTGTTGTAATTCTTCATGCTGATTGTCGCTCAGTTTTATCTTGTCAAGTGTGAGAATAAATATTGCAATTCTCCATACAGATTGTCATTTAGTTTTATCTCGTCCAGTGTCAGAACCGATATTGGAATTCTCTATACTGATTGTCCTTCATTTTTATCTCGTCCAGTGTCATAACTGATATTTTTGTAATTCTCCTCACTGACTGCCATTCAGTCTTACCTTGTTCCTTGGTTAATCATTTTAACCTTAGTTGGAAGTAGATTTTTAATCCTAGTTCTAGTTTAAAACCTTAGTTTTAGTCTCACGTTTTTATTTTTTATTACTTCTGTATTTTAGACATTAATTTTAATGTATATTTTAGACTTGTATTTTTTAGAGGACCCTCCTGGAAACCACCTTTAGGTGATTGGAGGCCTCCTTTTAAAATATTAGTTTATTATTATTTTTTTATTATTATCATTAAATCCTCAGTAGTTACAAGACATCGTATTGATCACAGTTTCAGGAATATTAATAACATATCCAAATTAGGGAACTCTTTCCTCAATACCAGTGCTTTCCTTATCACCACAAATGTTCCCAAAGTAAGATTTGCAATGCTGTCAGATAAATGTCACATAGCAGATAGCAGTGGCTTCATTCATTTCTACCCATTCATTAAACTTAAAATTTTCAACAGATTTTCCTTCTTTATTAAGGAAAAAACAAAGTTGAGATAACAGTGACCCAAAATCTTCTCCAGCTTTTACAAGTATTAAACCAGTCGTGCTGAATATTTTCCTTGACTCTTCTTCAAAATCCCAATTTTCCCTAAATTAACAAAAAATTCATTGACCTTAGAAGAATTTTTTCCTGACCATTTCCTGACATGGTGTGACACCCCTGTTTTAACTATTACACAGAAAGCTAAACCATAAAATTTATCGAGAAATGAGGCTCCCAACCATCACCCAATTCACAGATTCTGACATCAGACTTATTACCTTAGAAAAACCACTTCACTAACAACTGGTTCAAGTTCAGCAGTAACTTTCCTTGAAACCCTCAACAACTACCATCCCTCTATCAAATTCACCATAGAAGTGGACACCAATACAGTTGACTCTTGTTATAGTGCACATCCTTGAGATCGTCATTTGTTGCCGTTATAGCAGGGCTGCCTGCAGTAGAGGGGTGAGATGAAAATGACTCAATACAAGTCATATAAACCCACATGCAGTGCACATACTGCTTTGTGCTTTTAAGCAAAAAATTGTAATATATGTAGTATAGGTCAAAATAGTGTACAAACTACCAGTAGTAAACACTCCAAGACAACAGAACAATGACAAATCACTCAATACATTCAAGGTGTCCCTCGTAACGATTGAGAAACACTAAAAGAATCAGTGTGGGATCATATGAAGTGTTCACAATTTTGCAATAGGGATAGGATAATAGCCATAAATCAATGGCTGCTCCATCATTCAACTCTCTGCCAGACAGTGTCAGAAAATTGACAGATTAATTTTCATTCATTAAGGCCATAAGACACCGTCTGTTTCAGAGAGTGATTAAGATTTATTATTAAGATTTAATAATAAATGCTATTTTCATTCGAACACTTAGTAGTTTGTAGTCCATTGTATTAGTTTTAATATTAGCTTTAATGTTTCAGTTTTAATATCCTATTATATTTTTTTTCTGAGATTTTTACAGTTGGTGTGATATCACAGGATTTTTACCGACTTAACTAAGTGCAGATGTAGTTATATTCTATTTTGCCAATTTTGACATCTAAATTATGGTTTTTCATATAGAGCCTCTATCAGTAACATCAGGCTGTCCATAATAGCAGGGGGTCTGCAAGGCAAGAGTTGTCTGTAGTGTGCTACCAGTTATTGCAAAAGAAAGGCTGCAAACTAGAAAGGAAAGATCTCTCGCCTTATTGTAAAAGCCTTGCCAACTTATTACCACTAAGGCAATGGATCAACACCGTATGCTACACAAAATGACAGCAGCTGCCAACAATTTTTCTCTTAAAAACATGAAAGATGACTGATTGATACTTTCAGCAGGGCTCGACTTTCAGGAAAAAACCTTAGGGCCAGCTGGCCCCTTAGTTTTCATATTAATTTTAGTCACCAGCAAAAGTATTTCAGTCAGCAAAAAGCATGGAAAGGTAGTTGCCAGTGAAAAAATTGGGTTGCATTGGTGACCCCAGCAGTCACAACGTTGAGCTCTGATCAGCTTACAAGCACCAATCCTCGCCCACGCCGAAATCTGGGGAAGTTCTCTCTCTGATGTTGCGGAGGAAGGAAGGTTTCAAGAGCTAATCAGAGAAACTTCTCCAAGCTAAATGCAATGCCACATGGCCAGGGCAAAGGCCACAAAAAGACTGCAAGTCAGATGAAAATGATGACCAGTCTTCACAATGCCCTGTACCCTACAGGGCATGATGAGTCCATTGTTGCTAAGACATGTTTTCTTTGTTTCTTCTTTTAGTCTTCGACCACAATTTGGATGCATTTTGTGTTTAAAAAAAATCAGTTCATAGGCCATCATCCTGTTCAATATAACTAAACAAAATCCAGTAACAAAATTAATTAAGGACCATGGCACAGGTGTAGCTTATTCATCTTTTTTATTTAAGTTTGCAATAAATTATTTTCATTTGCATGAAAATAATTGAGTGATGTTTCTTCTATGCACCTTTCATTATTATATACCAGTAATTTGTCATCATATCATTATTGTGGAAATTATTTCATTTCATTTTAATTGTTATGTGTACCGGTTTGTACCAACTGATTCCTATAAATGGCTTGTTCTTTTCAGGGTGTTTTCACGAAAGCTGTCAAACAAACTATTTCTTGATGAATATAACATAATATTGTCTACTGCATACAATATTTCATAAAGACAACTATTTCAGTTTAATTATTACTTTAGCATATTTAGCTTTGTATCATCTCATTACACCAGGATCTCTCATTGCCAACAACAATTGTAATCTATTGGCAGTGTTTAAAACAGCTATTTCATCTACCAAAGGCAGCCCTAAAAGCTGATTACTGAATAACATTCCCTAACAGTCCCTGGTGCAGTTGCAATTTTAAGATCCACTGGACAACGTTTTATGTCCAAAGTCAAGCTGGCTTCACCTCTTGACTGCAAGAGAGGAATTATGCACACATTAGTGCAACAGACCTTTGACTTGGGCATGGCTGAAAAAGCTGAGGGTGGGCTGATTGCAGTAGATAGATAAATCAGGTACACAAATGATTGACCTGAAGGGGAATGAAATTGTATGTTCCAATCAAGCAGCCATGTAAGGTGCAAGACTTAGCCAAAGTTTCTGTCAACATCAGCCTGTTGAGAAATATTTTTCACACTTGATTTGCAAAAAAAATGTGACTGTATGTTTCAGCATGCTGCAGTTTGTTGTTTTCTGTTGAAGTCATCTCAACTCAAACGATGTTTTTGAATTAAAGTCAACAAAAGCAAATCATTCTGTAAAAGCTGAGCGTTGAGGGCAGGAAGGTTAATGTATATAATATTACTCGGCATTCTTTACCAGGATAATTGAGTCATAGAACGACCAACCACTTGTCGTTATAGCAGGCAATTTGTCAACTTTCAAAAATGAACTTGAAGTTCATTTAGGTATTTGGGGGCATGAAATGGTGACATCCCAACATTACAATGGACACGGCGTGCAGTATGCATAGTGGTGAGGCAGAGACTGGCCGTTCTCTTAATACTGGAATCTTGAAAGCCAATAACTAATATCTCATGATTAAACTTTCACACAGGTCCTCAAATTCACAGGATTCTGCCAGCTGGCCCACTCACATCATAATCAATCAATAACCTCATGTTCAGCTTGATTGTTGAATTCATCAAAACTTCAGGACAACTCGGATTAATATTAATCCATGGATTATAATAATAATAATAGATTATTATAATTCAGTAATAGATTAAGGCAAGGCAAAAAAATTGGAAGGATTAGATTATTAATATCATTTGGATTAATATTAATCTCAGAAATTAAAAAGTTGCGACAGGCCTGCAAAACTCCCATTTTACCCAAATGCGTATTTTTTGCCTTTAGCGTTTGTCATGTACTTATGCATTGTTTAGACTCATTTTTATTGCAAGATTTGTTTGAAGTCTCTACATGTTTGCTTTCAAGGGACAAAATACGAAGCTTTCCGTGAACATTTTACTTACTTGCATTATATATTATGACGCCAGGCCAGGCTGTGATAAGAACTGTTTGCAAGCAGTAGGTACATCCTTATCACAGAAATCATACTATTTGTCCTCGAATGGTTTTCTTCGGAGATGCTGTAGCTTTACTTCAAGAAAGCTATATGTTTCTCTACATACAAATTTTATGGACTGTTGAAGCAGTTGAACAGTTCGCATCATTGTCCCAGGTTAGAAGTGGCAACATTCTCATTACAGTGAATAACAAGACATGTATAAAGTATCATTATCAACGCATACAGGATATATTATCAGCAAGGTCACTTGCCAACATAATGCTAGGGTTCTTCCGTACAGCTGAGATTGGCGGCAGCTCTTCAGTAAGTCAGGCGCGCTCGTGGACCTCACCAGCTAACCAACCAGCAACAATAGCCCCTTCTATGACATCAATCCTGAAACCCTGTCCTTCATCACAAACTCCTACTCTAAGTCCAGTATATACGTAGACGGTCCATTTTATGAAATGCTCCCAAGGAAATGGCAATCTCTATGGATCCAACTCAGAAAGGCTGAGTCTTTCAGCAATAACTGGAAGGGATTCACAGATTTCCTTTGATGACGTGCGTACTGACATCCATTTCACTTTGTTATTTTTTAAGTTACTCAAGATCTTTATTCTATTCTACATTAAGAATTTTCATGGCCCTGCAAAAAAGTCAGTTGCAACTGTACTGTATTACCAGCAGAGCTGACACAACTGCCAACTTCTGCTACTAAAATATCATAACCATTAATAAAGATTGCAAAAGTTGACTGAGTGTAACAACATAAAAGAGTTTTCTTCACAAACTACTAGCACAAGAAGCATATCCATTGTGGTTGGAATAGAATATTTTCTTTATTGACAGACTTGTACAAATTTGTGCTGCCAAGTCTGTGTCATATGAACGAAATATTTCCACAGCTTATATAGTTATGTAAAGCGATTGATACCATTATTTAACAAATTGCCAAGAGATAGTGATAAGGATGCCTTAGATTGTTAAATGATGTCAATCTTCAGAAGCTTTGGTCAAAGATTAATCTTAGGTAGGAATAATATTAATGCCACAAAGGATTAATAGGAATCCTATGTAGGATTGATATTTATCAGATTAATATTAATCTTACATAAGATTAATATTAATCCTGATTAATTAAGGCATGGCTCGAACCTCAGTAAAGGATTATAATAATCTATTACTGGATTATAATGATCTATTACTGGATTATAATAATCCATTGCTGGATTATAATAATCATTAGGATTAACATCAATTCGATCGATATTAATGCGAGTTGTTCTGAAACTTGACCCCTTAAAATAACATGTTTCTGTGGCATAAAATGGTTGCTTAACTGAGGAATACAGAATCTTTTCAGGGTATTCCTGATCTGCATCAGTTAAGATAGCAATATTCATAACTTCAAATTCACAGTTCTGGTGCTTTTGAAGGCAAAAATTCCTTGATCACACTCTGCTACTAATACACAAATTTGCTGCCTCTCGTCCCTTCTGACACCAGATTGAAGCTTGACATATTCAAGAGGTGAGTGACACTAACACAAATAAAACCCAGGAAGCCATAGATATAATTCTGCCCTTTGTTATAGATCCTTTGGGTTAAACATGCGATGCTTTATAATCTTCTTTAATGAAAAGTTGTTGAGACCATAGGATTTGCATAAGAGGGGAGCTGGAGGTCTGCTCATCTACCATGACTAATCTTCAGTAAAATTTTGTTCTTGCAGAGTAATTTTCAAATTCTTTTTGTCTCAAAATTTCTTTTGAGACGAAAAGGCATGATGTAAGATTGCTGTTTTTCCACTTAGTTGAAACATACCATTTCTTATATTGAGGCCTTACATTCATGCATTCAAGCATACAAAGTGTGGTTATGTGTACATGTACATCTGCGCACTCTGTGTGATCCCTGCCTTGCAGAGGACTTTTCACAGCTTTAGACTATTTGGTCTAACCATCCCTGATTGCTCAGAGCGTGAAATGTTAAACTGAATGATAGAGTATATTATTTTCAAATCAGTACTCTATCGTCTCTCTATAAAAATTAAAATAAAAAAAAAAGATTATGGGGAATTTTTATCATCTAATCCTTACAAAGACACTTGTAAACAGCTGTTTCTGCCTTTTTAAAGCAACAGTTAGCTTTTTGTTGCATGATCAAGTAAAGGGGAAAATTTTAGCACCTGGTGCACTGCAGGTGTTGAAATAAACCCCTTAAACCTTCTTATCAAAGAATAAGCAAATGAACAAGACTGACAACATTAACTTCATCATACAATGCACTTTGAATGTACTGTAATCTACCTCAAGCAACTTAAACCAAACCAAGTATTCACACTCTGCATTCCGACAACACGCAGGGCTGGTGATTCATTTTGCATCAACTTGACGCTGTTGTGCTGTCCTGAAACTCCACAAGCTCCATCGCCACTTGCAGTTTTCTAATAACATCATCACTGATCCCATCCTATGCAGTTGAATTTCTCAAGTAGTTTCCCATATAGTTGTCATGAATCATGCCTGTTTTAAAATACCTCCAAGAATATTTCATATTAAGTTTCATGTTCTATACTAAAAATGCAAAGTACATTAACATTTGTCACAATCACAAATATATTCTGCAATAAAATTAGAGCAGAGGAAGGGGAAGGTGGGGTTATCCATCCTGACTTCTTTCCTGACTTTTTTCATTTCAAAGCTGGACCTAAACAGGTTGAAAGGCTGGCCATTTTCTTTCGCATGTGTTGGAAGATTAGACACTGACAAAATATGTTGACTTCGACATCTTGCTTTTGAGTCTTGCAAAATTCTGGTTGGTATTAAATTACAAGTCATGAGAGTTACATGAGCTCTTTAAGATCCAGTCACTACAGACCTTCGATTTCATATTAAACTCCTCACTCTTATCACCATTTTAGATGATCAATCTGATCAAGAACAGACTTAAAATTAATTATGAGCGAAGTATCCACCATACCAATACATGCCAATCTGGATGCACAACTTCAAGTTTTACTAATTTAGAGGTTTTCTGTTTCTCATTGCTATCCCAAACTTAAATCCACCCAATGAAGGGAAGTTTGCTTAAAAGTTATTTATAATATAAAATTTTAGGTTTGACCAGCAAAGCTGCTTGGAGACTCTTTATTATCTATGGACGTTCCCTTAAAATAGCCTGTGGCAGTCTGGCCAACTTATAAATTTTGTCTTTTCCATATCCATTAATGCTTCCCAAGCCAAAGTCCCATTATAAGGTATAAACTGTACCAGACAAATTCACTGGAAAAGGTGGGAAAGGACTATACTTAAGCGTTACCTACCAGTAAGTCCTAAGTCAATTCATTGCCAGCTGCTAGCATCAGTCAACTACATGTACATGTATCTAGCCAGCTTAAATTTGGCTGCTCGAATATCCAAATTGATGTATGGTCTGCCTTTGAGATGTTGAATCAGAATTCTTCATGATTTAAAGTTGACATCACAAGTGTGCACTGTTGACAATAACTTTTTTGCCAATGTTGGGAAGGGGTAGTGGGAGGTTGTGCGGGGGTAGGAGCTGATGGCCTAATGGTAAATCAGTTGGACTCTGGATCAATAGGTCCAAAATGGAGCCCAAGCCAGAGTTGCTGTGTCATGTTCTCGAGCAAGACACTTGACTCTCCCAGTACCTCTCCCCTCCAAGGAGTGAAAATGGTACTGACCGATTGTAGGAGCAACCTGACAAAAACAAGGGGTAACCTGTGATAGACTAGAATCCCATCCAGAAAGAGAGTGGCAATACCCCTGGGCATTTCATGTTGCAGAGACCAAAGGTAAGCACCAGCACTGATGAGCCATCTGGCTCATCCATATCCCGAAGGGGTGGAACAGAGTTCCCTGCCCTGCAGCCGGTGAAATAATCACTAGAGTGTTCTCATTCCGAGCCGCAAAGACCAGACGAGGGATTTGATTTCCTGTTTAAAGCAAACCTTTTCCCATAAAAGTTTAACCCCCTTGACTGGATGTACCAACAAAACGTTCAAGTGAGGGAGGGAAAAGGACATTGGTTAATATGCATTTCAAACAGACAGCTACACTGCAGACGGCTGGAAATGTAAAATGACAGCTTGGGACCAGGGTAATGGTGGATCATGGAATGAGGAGAGGACATCGGAGAGTGATGCTCCTCGAGTGCGGCTGTACAGGCAAGTTGATTCAAGAACCCACAATGAAGGATGATCCCCCAGTGGTGATGTGGTTGGCATGTGGTGTTGTGGTAACCAAGGCCACTATTCAGATTTCTGAAGGAGCCATTTCTTATTATAGAAAAAAGACAGGCAGCCTTTGTAACAACAGTTATTCCTTTTGATATTTAAATGCCACATCTGATAGGGATGAAACTCAGCTTTTGATATTTGTTGAAAATTGGGAGAATAATGCATTCCATGCCCAGTAGAAATAATGTTACATGTTCCAAGCCATAATGGCAGTAGGTGGGGTGGAGAGTGAGACATGGTGGCAGATCTTTCCTTCATGTCAGTGACATTTCTGTCCTTCAGGCATTCAGTTCAAGATGCTCAAGTGTATATCTTGCAGGAACTACAGTGCAAGGATTTTCTGGCTGTGATGAAGCAAAATCATCCATGCATTCAGAAAAAGTACCAGGTGATGAAATGACACATCTTGATGAAGAGGTGGCTAACAGCAATCGCATGAACTGAGGAGGATTCAGGTTATCTGCCCAAAGGTGTCACAACAACAAAGATGCCGCACATGCACCCCTGCCCACGCGCGCCAAACTTTGCCTCCAACCATGCGCTCCAGTGCTGCGCCATCACCACATCTGCATTGCCTCCACCTTTGCTGCTGTAACACCTTTGTGCAAAAGCATGGTGAATCCTCCCCACCTCATGTGACTGATGTAAGCTACTTCTTTGTCGAGGTGTGTCACTTCATTGCTTGAGACTTCTCCTAAATACATGGAAGATAATGCTTCATCACAACTAGAAAATCCCTGCACTGTAGTTCCTGCAAGAACACACTCAAACATCTTGAGCTGAATGCCAAAAGGATGGAGACGTCTCTGAAATGATAAAAGGATCACCAACCATGACTTTCTTTCCACCCCATCTGCTGCTGTTATAGTATAAAACATGTGACATCATCCCAACCAAGCATGCAATACATCATTTTCCCAATTTTCAACAGCCAATCAGAAGCTGCGCATCATCCAAATAAGGTGTGTCATCTGAATATCAAGCACGAATAACTGTTGTTTTATAACCTATCTTTTTCCTATAACAAAAAGACTCATTCAGAGGTCTGAATTCTAACCTTGGTGACCACAATAACATGTGCTAACCAAATCACTACTGAGGAATTCTCCTTCACTGTGGACTCCTGAATCAACCTGTCTGTACCACCAGACTCAAGGGGTACCATTCCCTGATTTCCCACCCCATTACACAATCCACAACTGCCCTGGTCCCAATCTGCCATTTCACATTTCCAGTCGTCTGTTGCATAACTGCTTGCTAAAAGTGCATGTTAACAAATGCCCTTTCCCTCCCTCACTTAAACGTTTCATGGTATATCCAGTAAAGGGTGTTGGACTTAAATGGTGAAAGGTTTGTTTCAAACAGGACACCAAATCCCCCTGCCAGTCTTTGTGGCTAAGAATGGGTACATTCCAGTGATGTCTTCCCTGGCTACAGGGCACGAAAGTCTGTTCCATTCCCAAGGGAACAGAGAAGCCAGATGGATCATCAGCACGAGTGCTCCCCTCCAGTTTCTGTAACATGAAGTGTCTAGGAGTGTTGCTTCTCCCCTTGGATGGGATGCTAGTCCATTGCAGGTGACCCCCAGCAATTGTCAGGTTGCCCTAACAAATTGGCCAGTACCATTACACTCTTGGGTGGAGAAAGGCATTGCAAGGGTAAGGTGTCGTGCCTGAGAACATGACACAGCAACCCCAGCTTGGGCTCCATGTTGGACGTATTGATCCAAAGTCCAACTAACTAACCATTAGGCCATCAACTCACCACCCCAACCTACAACCCCCGGCCGGCCCACCACCCCTTCCCAACATTGCCAAAAAGTAATTGCTGACAGTGCACACTTGCGATAACACCTTTAACTTGAGAAGAATTCTGACAAAACATCTCAGTGACATGCCATATATTAAATTTGATATTCAAGTAGCCAAATTTAGCCTGCCTTGATACATGTAGTTGATTATTAGAAGTAGTGAGCGAACTTAGGACTTACCAGTAAGCAATGTATATAGACTACAATCGTTTCTCTTTTTGCTGCCTGGCTCATTCTCAGTAGAGTAACCAGTGAACTCTTAATGTATTCTCTTCCTATGGTTAGACGTTTGTTTTGCTTTATCCTGTTAATTTGGTCAGGGCTCGACACTAATGGTAGCCAACTTGCCACAGGCTAGAGTAGGAATTAAGTTTTGGCTACAGAGCTGGGCACTATTTTTTCAACTTACTGGCCTGGTGGCTAGTGACAACTTATATGCCACTAAACAAAACAAAAATTGCTAGCCAAGTGTTGATGTTGACTGGGTGCAATAACAGCAGAATCACTAGCAAGACTTGAAAACACAATGCAAGCGACTCTCTTTAATACATTATGGAATTAATTTTAAAGGAAAAAATACACAATGCAATTTTGCATCTGAAACCTCTTGACCAGTTGACATACAGTTGGCACACCTTGTGTCACGCTTGACTGGTAATGTTAAACACAAGGGCGAACCAATTTATGACCGAATTGCACTGGTTTCAATTTTGTTCAATGGCCTCATGTTTTCCTCACATCAAATCTCTCAAGCCAACAGATCACAAAGAAAAATCCAGTGATTTTCCTGAAAAGACTTTAAGGACTCTTTGATACCTCCTTGTAAAAATATCCAGACCCCAAGACGTCATTGTAAAAACTGTCGAGACTTCTTCAGTCTCTTCACAGACAGGAGCTGTAGAATTCAAACTGTTTCAAAGGCAGCATTAGCAAAATTTGACTGCTAATAAAGGTCAAAGGAAATAAATCTTTCTCACGTAATTATTTCTGCAGTGGTAAGTTCTGTCAGTATGGAAACAACAACAAATCACCTGTATGTTGTTACGCTAAATGAAATGTTATCCCTTTACAGTTCTGCACGATTTTGTACATGATTTTATCAGGGTGCTCATGTTTTGTGCTACTAATTTGTAACAAGAAAAGAACATTGATGTATGCTTTCAGAAAATGCTGTCTTGTTTGTCAAATATTTCTTTCAACATAATAACATGCTCAGTTTTTATACCCTTTCAAGTACCAAACAACGAAAAGTAAACATGATAACACCACAATGAAATTCTTACCTTGTTTCCGAGAAAAGTGTTAGTGTTTGTCTTCATTGAGGAAGACAGCAACTAGTTTGGCCAATTTCATTTTGTTTACTAGCCAAAGTGGCTAGTGGAAATCAGAAACCTACTGGTCAAAACAAAATGTCTCCTAGTCTGTGGCAAGGTGTCTACCATTAATGTCGAGCCCTGTGGCTAGTAGGTTTCTGATTTCCACTAGCTGCTTTGGGTTAGTCTCAAGCAATGAACTGACACACCTCGACAAAGAAGTAGCTTACACCAGTGACATGAGGTGGAGAGGATTCACCATGCTTTTGCACAAAGGTGTTACAGCAGCAAACGTGGAGGCAATGCAGCTGTGGTGATGGTGCAACACTGGAGTGAATGGTTGGAGACAAAGGTTGGCGTGTGTGGGCAGGGGTGCATGTGTAGCATCTTTGTTGCTGTGACACCTTTGGGCAGACAACCTGAATCCTCCTCAGTTCACGCAATTGCTATTAGCTACCTCTTCATCAAGATGTGTCATTTCATCACCTGGTACTTTTCCTCAATGCATGGATGATTTTCCTTCATCACAGCCAGAAAATCCTTGCACTGTAGTTCCTGCAAGAGATACACTTGAGCATCTTGAACTGAGAAAATCATGCACAAAATCGTACAGAACTGCAAAGGGATAACATTTCCTTTAGCATAACAACATAAGTGATTTGTCATTGTGTCCATACTGACAAAACTTACTACTGCAGAAATAATTACGTGAGAAAGATTTATTTCCTTTGACATTTATTATTAGTCAAATTCCACTAATGCTGCTTTTGAAACAGTTTGAATTCTACAGCCTCTGTCTGTGAAGAGAGTGAGGAGGCCTTGACAGTTTTTACAATGATGTCTTGGGATATCGATATTTTTTACAAGGAAGTCTCAAAGAAAAACAGAGTTCTGAAAGTCTTTTATTGGAACTGGTTTAGTAGTAGTATTGGCATTATTGGACAATCTAGTCCATAATTTTAGCGTGTGTTAGTAATTGTACATTTCCTTAAACATTTTCTGAGATGGCTTTGGAGTCCAATTCGTGATCGGCGGATGCAATGACAAGAACCACAGACATAAGTGGAATCAGTGGATGGAGCAAGGGCCCTGGCCTTCTGACGTTCTCTCCTGGTATCCGCTGTGATGTGCAGAAGCTTTTCTCCCTCTCGTAGGGCTTTGGTGCAATTTGTTTTCCACGCACTCCTGTCACTGGCAAGAGTCTCCCATGAATCGATTGGAGCTGGTTTACACACAAAGTAATTACCAACAATAGGTATTAAAGAGAGTCGCTTGCATTGTGCTTTCAAGTCTTACTAGTAATTCTGCTGTTGTTTTACCCAGCCAATGTCAACACTTGGCTAGTTAATTATTTTTATTTGACTAGTAACATAAGGTGTCACTAGCCACTAAGCTAGTAAGTTGAAAATCTAGTGTAGAGCAACCTCGTTCCCAGGGTCTCTAATCTTACCGCCCTCTAGAGCGAGCGACGAGAGACCCTGGCTGGGTCTGGTCACATCCCACTTTGACAATTGAGAACATCAGGGAGGGGTCCTCTGTAATCAGCAATTTGTTGCGTTGAGCTTTGTCGAATTCAAAGTATTGCCCTGCGACTGCCATTATCTATGGCGTTTATCAATACTTAGCTTTCAGGCTGAAATTTCGAATAATATCTACTCCAACGTTTACCTAAAGGTTAAGCAAGTCTGTCTCAGGCAATTTAGTGGTCGTGATTTTCAGTGTTGCCGTCTTACCCACTGGATTTATGGAAAGTCACTCATATTTCAACTGTGGGCGTCGAGCAGCACAATTTCATCCCGTACTACTTGTTGTTTCTCCTCTCAATGCACACGATCAAATTGGTGCAAAAAACATAAGAATGTCTCCAGGAAAACGTATAACTTTCCCAAAGTAAAGCTACGACAGTCTCTGAAGAGAAGCTGGACGAAGATAAATATGATATTCGTGCAACGCACTTTGCAAACAGTTCTCATCAAATAGCCGGGCCCGGCGTCACCTGCGGTGTCACAATATCAAATGCAGGTAAGCAATATCTTCGTGGAATATTTTAATCTTTGTCCCTGGAGAGCCAATACTTAGAGCCTTAAAACATATCTTGCAATAGAAATGAACCTAAACAAAGTATAAGCACGGCATGGCAAATTACAGAGGTGTCAAACTCTGAGAAGCGATGTGCACTTAACAGCGGAAACCATGCAGACCTGTGACCTCTAAAAATGCTGTAACATAATCAAACGACTCCGCTCAACTGATAATTTCCATTTCTTCTTGCAACATGGCCAACCAGGGTCTCTCTTCACTCACTCCAGGGAGCGGTAAGATGAGAGACCCTGGGAACGAGGTTGAGTGTAGAGCCCTGTTGGTAATTTTTTTCATTCTTTTTCAGAACAAGAGCAAGACAACAAAACACAATTTTGCTATTCCATTTTTGGGGGCTATTTAATTTCCTTTCTTCTGCTAACCCTCTTCATTCACCTTCACCTATCTCTTTTGTGACTAGGTGTCACACAATGCCTCACCCCTCTTTATTGCTGTATCTTATCCACAAAAAATTATTCTGTTCCACGACATATGGTTCTATACATGCTAACTTACAGGCAGCATCCACTACCTGTTAAGTACACTAATATAATGCAATATCAAACAATCTAACTATCAGTGAGCAATGGACAATAAACACACTCGAGGCAGGAAAGAATATTTTGCAAATCCACCAAAATGCGAGCAACAGCGATGAAATGCTGCAAGAGAACAAGGAACTTTGGGGAAAAAATCAAGAACCGACCAAACAAATATCTACTTTCCATTGAGGTATGATGGATACTTCACTAAGACTAAATTTATAGTTTGTAGTTCGCTCAAGTATATACCGAAGGGCCTAGCTCACAAGTTGATCTTGTGACCATAATTTTCAGTGGAATGAAGCACTGCTCATAAAGCCCGTATCCAGATTTTACTTGTTCATAACCATAACCTGCAAAATTAAAAACATTTTGTGATCTTACCGTGAAATAGCATGCACAACTTGGGCCTTTCAATTCAAGCTAGGGTTGTAAAGCAGCGACAGCTACTGTAGTGACCTGGTTAAACATAGATATCAAAGCTAGGCTTCCTTCAAATGACCCTAAACTAAACATGAGCAACATCTTTGGTCAAAAGCACGATGAAATAACTGTAGCTTACTTGATTTAAAAACTCCCGCGTCTTCCCCAAATTGAATATTTGAACACATTCGGACTAACCTCCTCAGGAGTAGGCCTACACCGAGTGGTTGCGAGTACAGTCTCGTTTGACAGCGGTTTCTGACAATGGAAAGGGACGTACTAGAAATCTGACCAATCCTCGTTTAGCTTAAAATTTCCCAATCTAAATCCAACATGGCGGACGAATTTCTACTTATGGGGTAGTTTGTTCCCCTAATCCTGAAGCGTCGAAAGGCTGTTTCTTTCAAAGCTACTTTCCTTGACAGAAGGGGTTCAAGAAGGCAAGCTATTTCTTTGTCCTTAGGCCGTCAGAGTAGTGGAGGAGCGTTTACTACTCATGAAAATCGCCGAATACAGCAAGAGATAAAGTGGACTAAGATCAGAGATCGCCTTGGTTATGTTGCCATTGAGAAATCTTCCCTTCCAACTGGGGCAGTTTGTATTTGGTGCCTGAAAACTTCAACTGCAATAAGATGCCGTTACTGTGGGCCTCAAACGTTTTTGTGTCGCGAATGCGCTAGGAAACTTCATTCCAGTATCACCACATACCATGTTTTAGAGTTGTAGAAGGTACAGCAATGACCTGATCATCTCTTTATTTAAAAAAATTAACTCACTTTACTTAAATGTACATTTATACGTACATGTAGTTGTTGCAAACTATTAGCTTTAATATATAAGCTTACACCGTGTTTAAAACATCTGTGTAGTAAAATACGTTTTATCCAAGAACAATCACACAGAAATTAATCTTAACCCCACCTAGTTCAGAAGTAACCTTATCTGCCAACACTATTAATTCAAACTTCAGTCTGCTATCTGCTAATGACTGGCAGCGATGTAGCAGGATACATCCTGCTACATCGTGATAGTTTACGTGTAAGCTGGTTTAAGGCCGTTGGCCGTATATGTTAGCCAATGTTATAAAACTAACAAATTGTACTAGTGTACTAATTATAGCTAGAAACAACCAGAAACAACAGATCAGTTATAATTGCTAGCACTATATTTTTTACATTGCCACTAAAACTTTTGAATGTTTCATCATAATCTATTTACCCTTGTTTAATCATATGTATTTTTATTTAGCCTAGTATATTACTTCCAATATAGTTGTATGCACTTAGGAGCCTGCCTGATTTCTTGCTAGGTTAGTTAGGTACCCCAAATTACAGTGCAGCTCAGATATATGCAAACTACGCATACGCATTTTATACGACCATATTTTGCATATACGCGTACGTCAATACGCGCACATATGTGCGTGTATATGCCCACATATACACGTATATACGTGCATATATGTCTCTTTGTTATGCATTCCCATAGGTTTCTTTATGTGAAGCATTGTTAGTCAAACAAAGGACATTATATTTCTGGGAATGAAAATGCTTCAAAGCGAAATTTGCATATTGTTAAAACATCGTGCCAATCAATGAAAGCTATTATATTTTGAGTTTTCAATCACTTCGCAAATTCGCTGACAAACTACGGTTTATTAACACTTGCTTGATCTTTAGCTACCAAAAATGGGAAGAAAATTGAAGCAGTCACTTGAACTCCCTATTTTAACACGTGAACTCTATGTTTTTACAAGTAAAGATCTATGTTTCAGCACGTGTCGGCAAGTTGTTTGCAAATGTTTCTTTGTCTGAATTAAGCGTTCTGAAGATCCTAGTCAAAAAAATAAAATCTCTGGTTATATTTGACACAGATCATTTATTCAAATGGTAAAATACTCTTTCCTTGACGAAAAAATTGTTTATCCAAGTTTCTATGGTGCGCTGCTCATGTTTAGTTATTTTTTCTGCAAGAAAAAGTTCTGTGTTTCGACACACATTGGCAAGTCATTTGCAAAATGTTTATTGTCTGAACCGTTCTGAGGATCCTTTTTGAAAAAATGATATCTCTGGTTCATTTAAACTGTGAAATAATCCTTCTTTAGTCAAAGAATTGTTTACCAAAGTTGCTATGGCGCGCTGCTCACATCTAGTTATTTTTTTTCTTCAGGGAAAAGTTCTGTGTTTCAGCATGCGTCGGCAAGTCGCTTGCGAGATGTTTACTGTTTGAAGGCTACTTTGAAGTATTCCGAAGACCTTGTGGAAAAATGATATCTCCCATTATACATGTACATGTATCTGACACAAACCGTTCATTCAAATGGTAAAATACTCGAAGTTTCTATGGTGCGCTGCTCACATTTTGTTATTTTTAATTTTCTTCAAGGAAAAGTTGGGTGTTTCAGCACACGTCTCCAAGTTGCTTGCTTGGACCCTTGTTCCCTTTGCGTCAAAAAAATGTTATCTTTCGGTTGTGTTTGCTCCATGAAGATGAAATTGCTGAAGCGTGTATCCCCGGTTCTATTTGACAAAAAAACAGTAAATTTATGATTTAACGGCAAAATACTCTCTCTTTTAATTAATATTCAGTCAGTTAATTTTGTGTCAAGTGCCCAATTGCAAAATGTTAGTTTCAGCTTACATTTTGCTAATAAGTCGTCTGAAGGCATATGTGCATATACTGTATACATGTGTTCAAAATAAAGAAAACTCTTTCTTGCTCTGGGGCAAGCTGTCAAGCCATTGAAAACAACAATGACCTGTCAAGAAAAGAAAAAAACAATAGGTTAGCTCATACATACATGTACTAATCAGGCATATGCGTATATACTGTATAATTATGTGTATATGCATACGCGTATGTGCGTATATATGTATGTATACGCACATACGCGTATTGGGCTGACGCGAATTACGCGTATTTTTTGGTTCGGATATATCTGAGCTGCACTGTAGTAGTACTGCAGCCAGTTAGAATGTGATTGTTATTATTATGATTTTGCACAGGATGGAATGTTTGTTCCTCTTTTTCTAAATCATTTCATTTTGAAAAAATTTAATCACCACTGCTTGTCTGTGGAGATTCAGAGTATCACCTGTATAGATGAATACGGTAAGATATTTTTTGGTATAAATTTGTATATATAATTACAAGTTTTGTTATTAGTATGTTAAAGTTGCATAACTGCAACATGGATAATTATTTACCAGTTTATCAATTACACGGTTTTGCATATAGGTAACCATCATTCCAAGAGAATTGCATTCTCAGTTTCAGGTGTGGTGCATCAAGTATTTTGTACTTGTAATTGATTGTTTCTTTTTGAAATGTGCATTCCAGGGTTTTTTCAAGAATAGCAGTTATTCCTATCAGTAAAGTTGGTGGGAAACAAAGGTTGGAACACTGCCTTAGTTTAAAAGCTGAATTACAGCCAGTCCTTGAAAGGACATTTCTCAGTGTAGGGACACTGATAGAGCTGGGATCCTCCTTTGCAACAATGAGAGAAGATGACCTTTTTAAAGAGATGTATGTAACATCATGGGAGAAACAAGACTGGATATGAGGAGCCAAATGAATTATGCTCTTGTTTTGTTTGCAACTGGAAAGGTAAGTATAATAGGCAGGTAATGCAACAAAATTCTGACAATCTTGATTTTGTTTTCGGTTCTCTGAAAATACTTTAGAGAATCAGTAAGAGAAATTTCCTTTTTTTCAGAGTTTGATCTGTACTCCAATTTTCAATTTAGTTGAACCTAAGGAGTAGAGTTTATTGTCTGTGTTATCAAAATGTCAGTAATATTATAGAAGTGGAAGTTATTTGAATTCTGGTTTCCATGCCAGGGCAAAGTATGTGAATCCATACCATACTTTTAAAAATATGTGATATTTATGAATGTGGGTCTTATAAAAGTTGTGAAATTTAACAAATTGACACTGGTTTTTTAAGTATCTGTCCTCTTATTAATGGTAAATTGCATCATAAAGTTCATTGTCAAAGTAGTCTGCAGATCCACTTGCCTTCATCCATACAACTTTGACAATGTAATATTTATGACCAAATTTATCATCAATAAGAACACAGATGAATAAGAGTCTGCTTGCTGTGTTTTTTATTTTCATTACAGTGAAACCTGTATTAGGCGGACACCCTTCTAGTGATTGCTAGGCAGACACCCTTACTAGTGTCTGCTTAACACAGGCTGTCAGCTCAAAACAGGTTCTAGTATGTTGTGCAATAATAGTCAATTATTAACCGTTTTGTAACACAGCTTAGCATGTAACATCAAAGAATAGCTAAGACTGCTCATAGCACAATGTCCAGTTGATCACTGCATCAATCTGGAATAATCACTCAGCTTAAAAACGATATTGCTGAACAATGTACAGGAGTCTCAGCTGAACCTTTAGAAGTAAAATGAGCCCTTTAAGTGTCCGCTTACTGCAGGTTTTGTGCAACAAAATGTCTTAATATTGGTGTCTGTATCTGTTTAATTAAGAGGTGTCTGCTGAATGCCGGTTGATTTTTAATTACTGTAAATGTGGGAAAAAAGTTTTGGGACTTATTAAAGCTGGTGTCCACTTAAAAGAGGGTGTCTGCTTAATATGGGGTCTGCCTAATACAGGTTTCACTGTTAACAAAATCCAAAATTGTCAAATGGAGGCTTCACTAGAGGAAAACACTGGTTAAAAGCTAAATTGAATTAAGCCAAAATGATCCATAGAATCACGGCCTTTATTCCACTGGGAAATTCCTGAAAACATACTGAATTATTCCCAAGTTTAGTTTATTTTCATCAAATACTCGAACACAGCAAAAAAAGGGTTCTACTGTATTGCGGTAAATTTTCATGCCAAACTACAATAATTTACCCAATCTTTTTCACTTCACAGTTGAATTCATTATATTCACAAGCTGATCTTCAGGCTAGCTATCTGTTAATCCTGTTTAGATGCAATTTTTGGCTATATTGAGAAAGCAAAATCATATGCTAAATGTCGCTGAAACTGTTCACGATGATGTCAGCTGTGAGTCTGTACTCCTACTGATGATAAAAATACATGTAAGCCAGTGATCGTGCAAGAAAGTAGGCAGTCATTGTGAACAATTAAATGTACTTGTAAAATTGAGTCTCTCTATAACCACTGACAACAGATGAAGATGGGCTACAAACACAAGACTATATATTTTTGATTGTGACTTGATCTTTGTACAGACAGTTTTGTTGAGCAGACATACATTGCTATGGAGATTAAGAATGAGATCAATGGTAGTAATATAGAATGAAATTTATGAAACCTGGGTTTCAAAACTCCCTAGACTGTTCGCTGGGAAACAGTTATATGTTACGGATGTGGTCATGGTATTTAAGAATTGAGTCATAGAGGGTTATTCATTAACAGTAAGAAAATAAAAAAATCTTACAACATGTACTTTTGGCAGATTATTTGTAATAGCTTTACCTTAGACTGACATCAATAAAATACCGCAAGGGAACTTAATTTTGAAATGTGTTTCCTTGTAGATACTAGGGAAACTCCAATTGAAAGAAGCCTATCTTAATATAGTAGAGAGCCTCTTCTCTGAGAAAGTAGTGCCCAGGCACATGCAGCTTCTGGATCAAGATGAAGGGAGGGCAGACAGTGCTGTTGATTATAATGAGGAGGAAGTGGCAGAGATGACGGCGGTGGTCAACAGGATTGTCCAAAGTTGTTCCGTTGTTCCTGAAAAGGTCTTGCTTAATTTGGTTTTGGTTTATTATATACTTTTGGATAACATGTCAAATGCAATAACTTATAATTTGCTTGAGTGAAAAATAATGTACAAATGACACAATCCTGAGTTACATGTAAGTCAGGCTGCAGGAATTAATCACACATACATGTAAGACACATTGCTCATTATAGCTTAATACTGTTTAACCAATCTCATTTTGGCTATGTAATTGTATTTTTTTTTTTCAGACAAAGCATTTCTTTATCCCAAAAACATCTTTAATCAAATGCAAGTGTGGCGATGTCTTAGGATTTAAAGTACTTGTAGATGAAGTACTTGTTTTCACTGGGAAGAGGATGTGTGGGACGACTGACTTTGCCAGGAAGAGGACAGTTGTCAGGATGCTTGCACATTCAAAGGCGCCTTTTTTCAACCGAGATACTAATCAACAGTGATGAAGGTATATGCGTATAGAGAAGACTTGTGACATTCTTTTAACAGTATTTTTTGATGGTGATAGTAAACAACACACCAAAGGTGTCCAGGGCTAGGAACTGAGGATATATGATGTCACAGGTCAATGAGTGACTGCCACTGTGACTAGCATTTACTGTTCCCCTGGTTCCATTTGACTGTTATTAGTTATGCAGCCTGAAGACAGTGATGTGTTGGACAACTATAATGATAATCTCATGACAATCTGCATGCGTGCATTCACTTTGTCTATAGCTGTCAGAGCTAACTAAATATGATCATGTTGAATTCCAACTTGAAAATTTACAAATTCACCATTGATAGTGATTCCGTTTTCCTCAAACAGTATGCAGAATTTTATTATTCCAAGTTGTTGTTTTGTACAATGTAGATTGATTTAAGAAATGTACCAAGATTGATAACTCAGATGCAGAGCCCTTATACAGCTTATTGAATCTTTTGTTTGGTGGCATTCGTGTTTCTGTCATGGTGGTGGTTGCATTAGCCCCCTGAGTAATAAGTTTGAACTGTTGTTAAAGTTACTAGATAACATTATCTGTCAAAAATATATTTTCTTTGATGTTTTTGTATTATCATTGTTTTTACCTCCTTGTCATGTTTAAAGCCTTTTTTGAGATAACAATAACAGACACCATGAAATAATTTTTTGGCTTTTTTGAAATGTGGTCTATATACCAACTTGGGAATAAAGTCAATGTACAGAACTCACTTTTTCTGTTTTGTTTTCAAACATTCGTTCAGCATATGAAGAAACCAGAGAATCAAGTTTTTGGGGATGTCCTCAAAGAGGTAAAATAATTAAAATTGATCAAGTTATAACTTACTAACAGTTAGTAATAATCTTAACAACAAAAGAATGTAGTTCCCATTAACAGCTGTGCTGTCTGTCTTTATAAAGTACTGCCAATTAAAAATTAATTTTTAATCCTTCTCTTTTGCCATATTGTGAGACATTACGCCTGATCTCAAAAAAAAAAAATCCAGGACTCATAGAATTATAAATAATAAATTTAAAGTCTTGTGCTACACAGTTCCATCACCTATGTCAAGTGCTAGCAATATTGACAAAGATGCTCGTGGCCCATGTTAAATTATCACTTCTTGTAGAATCCATAAATAAATAAAGAAAAAAATGCTGTAACACACTGTATGTTGTTTTAAAGAGTGAAGAAGCAGCCAGTGGAACTTCAGTTCCTGTGGATACCATTTTAAATGACAAGGTAATATTTAGCTTCTCACTTTAACCCATTGACTCCTAATTTTTATATTCTAGAACAGGGAAGCGGATGGTTTATTCACTGTTGAAATGACGTAACTACACAATGTTTCATTTATGCACACAACCTTAACTTGTTAAAGATGTATGATTTTAACAATTTTTCTGGGGGCCCACATGGGAATTTGTAGGTATTTTGAACTTTTCTTAAATTCACAAAACTAAAAATGCAGCAGGACTTGTAAACATAATTTTTGAAAATAGTTTTCCAAGGGGTCTTTCAGGTAAAATAAAATAAATTATAAAATTTCACTCCTGCATGTTGCATGATTCTTCATATTTACAGGCAAGAGCACAAAAGTAATTATATTGAGTATTAATGAATTTTTTATAATCAATTTCTGTAATATGTTAATAAAGTAAGTTCTAGATTATTGTTTTTATAGGTATCAACCCCTTTGGAGACTGTTGTTGATGATGACGAAATTTTACTTCAGAATGTTCGCCAAATACTGAAAATACCTTTTTGGAACAATATTATGCCCTTTTATCGTGACAAAGTTAGAGCAAATTATGTCCTAAAAAGGACTTGACTGTCTATCAAAATTAATGCTATAAATAACAGTTCTCTTTGTCATACGCTTTGTATGTTCAAACCATGACAAATGGTTATAATTGACTGTGGTCTTTTCATCTTTGATACCTGCAGAAATGGAATCTCATAGGTCTAAAGGGCCAGAAACTGGAAAGGAAGAAGGTGATGAATTATAAATTTTATTTGGCAGTATAAATGCACTTTAGAAATGCAATAGTTGCGCTACTTTCTGATGGCAATGATATATCTCTAAGTTATAATAATTAAAATTAAAATATTTATTTCATGATATTTTTATTGAAATGAGAGGTACTGAAAGAAACTATACAGAATTCTATACAAATGTCTAACTAGTGGCTCAAACAACTAAGTATTCTGTCTCAATTTTGTTGATTTCTATATATTTAGGTACCAGCAGTAATGCCAGAATGGACCAGGATGATGTGGACAAATTGGTAAATCTGTTTATTGGGATTAGCTGTGTATTAAAGCACTACAGTACTGACGTTTTTTCAGTTACCACAATGTTTTACACTAAAGGTTTAAGGTTACCGTATACCTTCAGGGGTGTCTCGCGTCCAAGCGATGTAGCGCGTCCGGTTTAAGCTGTAGATACCTAAGCCCCTATATCAAATTAAAGCTTATAGAGCTGGCTATCAAACCGTACCAAAAATTTTGAAATAAAATGAATTGCCAATTTTTTCACGGTCACTAAATGCAAGCGTCCTAATCACCTCTTGGAAGCTACAAGTCAAAGCGAATTTTGTTTTTCGCCAATTTATTTTTTTCCTCGGTTTCAGGACAAAAAGCGCTAAAAAAGCGTGTCTGCGTTTTTCCATATTCAATTGTAGTAAAAATTTACAGAACATTTTCCAAATAGGATTTAAAAAATGTGAAGTGATCATAAAAAAATCGCTCTAGGAGAAAAAATATTTCGAAATAAGCAATTCGCAGACACGTTTTTGTTTTTTATGTGTTAATCTAGCTACTGTCCAAATTTGAGGGCAAACAAACAAATTCCGTTTGAGTTGTAACTCTTTAAAGTGTCTGCTTCAAGCGAAAAAACTTATCCGAGAAAACAGCGCTAAGAAAAATATCTTGCTTCGCAAACAAACTCCGCCCACAAACGCCTTCAACTGGGTTCTCAGATCACTGAGCCAATCAGCGCTTGAAAAATTTACTACCATTAACTCGCGGTGAAATTTACGCGTGAATCTGCAAAAAAACCTTGCGTTTCGCAATGCGCTCAAGGCGGAGAAATAATTTTTCTGCAGTTGGGTTTTTCTTGAAGCTGGTTTGGCAAAATGGGGAAGACGAAAAAGGATACGAACGCTAGAGTAGCTGGGCGACGAGAACAAACAAAAGAAAGCGCGGCAGAGCAAATGTGCATGGATAATGTTACAATGGATCTCAATGAGTTGGACGATTCATCGGTATCGAACTCAACAAAAGAGTCACTGTAAGCATCGCTGTTATCTCTGTTGAGTTCCCAAATTTTACACAACCTTTCTCTTCTCTTGACTCGATCTTTTTGCCCGCTTGATACGTCCGTAACTTCATCCGCGAGGCCAACTTTCGCTTCTTCACTCATTGATATACATGTATTTTTATTCATTCTTCGCTCTTTCGAACTGGTAAACGGAGTTTTCCGTGGTCCATGTTTACTTATAACTTAATAGAATTACATCTAACACGAAAAATGCTTGGATTAACAATGCTGATTAACTGAGTAGCCAGCCAATTCGTGGTATCCATATCGGTAATATTCCCGCGAAAGTAGTCTCGGTTGATTGCATACACGTTATAGGGCTGTCAATCAAGAGGGAACTTGTACTTCCGGCCATAACGTAAAACATCCATTTCTCCGCCAATATTAGGTTTTTTTCAATTTTGTTTTCAGAAATTAGAGATTACTCTTCGACCATTAGTTTCAACCAAAAATCCAAATTTGATGTTGGAAAGTAATTCCTTGCAGAAGTTTGTAATCAAATGATGTAATTTGGCAATAAGGTGGATGAAAAGGAATGAAAACTTCTCTTCTAAAAAATGGAAAAACAATACAATGCCTTGTTAGATGGCTTGTGTTTGTAGCCTTTAGAATGCGAGCTCTGATTAGCTTATTATACGGCATTATTCTCCCGTAATGCCCACGGGTCGATTACGGGCCTGCTAAACTGAAGCAAAAAGCCATATAATAAACATCTTATTAACCTCGAACATTCAGTCCATAAGGAAAAATCTCAAGCCACGGCCTTGCCGTATTGACTTTACTATTAGGGAGTTTAAGAAGCTACGACGACGACGCCGAGGAAAACGTCGATTAAAAAATGAATTTATATGTTACCTACGAATCTCGTGATACTCTTAAGTCATTTACTTTGTTTATGACTGTCAAAAGTATCACGAAACTGAATCTGGGACACAGAGATAAATTTGAAATAGAAATTTCAAACCTTAGCTGTTGTGGTTTACGTTGTTCAGACAACGCGGAATTTGGCCATTTCACGTTCTTGTTTTGCAGGGGACGGCAAAGAAATGTACCAAGAATCATAACGCGCGTGCACAGCCATTGTTCTGCTCATTAAACCTTTTGTTTAGCGACGTTGCCGTTGCCGTCGTGGCTTTCTTAAACTCTCTATTGCTCGGTTAATGCGGCATGGTCCCGGTTTGAGATTTTCCCGTAAAGACCTCACTCTCGGTTAATTAGTGGTAAATATTACCATCCCAATGCGAAATTCATCAAATGTGACTGACTGATCACATGTGATGAGTTTTTAGAATCATTTAATACAAGTGAAAACTTAAGTATGAACTCTGCCTAGTAAAATATCAGTTGTTTTAGTTTCACAGTACTTGTTCATGATTCTTATATCAACATCTGATCAACAGGCTTTGGATGAAGAGTTCACAAAGGCTGCCCTGGTTAGAAAAGGTAAATGTCATAATATTTATTTATTTCTTAATGTATTAATTTAGTCAGTAAGTCAGTCAGTCAGTCAGTCAGTAAATCAGTCAGTCAGTCTTTCAGTTACTGATTTATTAAGGTTAGGCTGCGTTAAAAGGCAACAAAATAAGCAATATATTGCAAAATTACCATTTATGTTGTGGTGCACATAAAGTAAAAACACCAAAAGCAGCCTCCATGAAGCATTTTCATTGGTTATTTTTAAGGTGGCTCCCTAGGGTAATTACGAACACCCTCCCTATAGAGCGCGAGTTAGAAAACGAAACTTAGTTAATTTCTCTTAAAGTTTTACCCGAAGAGATTTACCAGTATGGGTACTGTTAAAATAAGGCTTATGTTTTGGTTGTCAACTTTTGGATTAACGCCGTTACCATGGCAACATCTAATCTAATGACAGGCAGATGTATTCCTCATTTTGACCTAAACTCCTTAATATTTATACTTTCCTTTGGTGAAATTGTTTCATACTTCTCCACATCATGGAAACGATACTGCCTGACACTTTGAATTGGTAAAAAGTCAAGGTTGTTCAGACGGTTTTTCCAATAATCTGTAATTTGTCATTATTCTAAATATATTAGATTAGCTCTGAGAGATTTTCACAAAAATAGGGTATTTTATTGGAATTGTTTGTGGTTAGAACTGAGCCAAATTAAAGAAAAATTCACCCAAGGGAACGCGAGAAAGTTAGCATTTATTTGGTCACGCTGACGTCAAAAAAATCAGGAAAACACGCGTGGTGTCACGCGTGGTTATTTATTTAAGTGCGCGCTCATGAATGAATGAAGGATGGACTTGATTGAGATTGTGCTGTACGGCATGCGCAACGGCGTGTGCGGCCTCTACGAGTCTTAACAAAAATGGCTTCGTTCACCAAAACCAGGGAATTTATTCTATTCTACCACATAGGCTTGATTAATGACGAGGATTTCTTTCTCCTGCATCCATTTTACATCTGCGAGACCTATGTAGATTTGCCTCTCAGGCTTAATTTCAACCACAAAACAAAATAATACTGATAAAAAGCTCGATTACAGCAGGATCAGGGTGTTTGTACAACGTGATCAGCAAGAAAAAAAGTTTGATCCTAATAAAATACATTTTGAACAGCAAAAAACAGTTATAGCTCAGCTCAGTACATACGGAGCTCGTCATCTGCGACTGTTCGGCCCGGTACAAATACGACTGTCGCTCACGGTAGATGGTTAAATCGTTTAAATTTTCTGCAGAAATGACAAAGAAACATTTATTTTGGACGGAATTTTATGATTCCATACTTTATCTTCGAACTAGGCTGTTTAAACAGTGAAAAAAACGTTAAAATGAGGAGTAAACAGCTGGCTTACACGAGGGAAAAGCAAGGCCGGAAAGTCGTACTGGAACGCGCGTCATGACGTCAGTGGAATTGATCTTTACTATTTGCCGCCTTTCTTGTCCCTAATTTATAATTGCTCATCAGGCATTTTGGATGATGGTATCAAAGAAGTAAATTATTCAAAGTGAAAGCATGATGTTCGGACTCCAAAAGGTAGTCGTTGGTCACATGATTTAAAGGAAAATGCATATTTCATTACGCACATCAGTACTGCTATCATAATTAGAATCTACCCTGGTACACATGTTATACGACCCCATTTTTGTTTCTCTGTGGTCGTTGTAAAGGGGTTACATTTTATGGTTTTTAATAACAGTAACAGTAATAGTGATTTAAATTGACTCAGTTCTTTGTTGTTTTAGGTGCTGACAAGCAGTTAGTAGATGGCCTACACCAAGGTCTTACAACAGGTATTTTTACATCAAAGTAAATGTGGAAAAATGAACTGAACAAAATGGCACCAATAGAAAATGAATGGTACTGCAGGGCAGGAAAACAATGAAATCCTGTTGCTCAGTGGGCCAGTACATTTCAGTTTTCAGTTGCCCCTACTAAAATATTAATTGCCCAATAAGTCTGCTTTGTTCATTCCTTATCAACTAAAGGCCGCCGCACACTAGCCGATTTTTTGTCGGCCGACAAAAAATCGGCTAGTGTGCGGCGGCCTTAACAAGACTGCTGAGGCTAATTTCACTTGCCCACCGGACTATCAATCTTCCATTTTCACTAGCCCAAGAGCAAAATTTACTTGCCCTGGGCAATCGCAAGTGGTGTTTTTTTTCCTGCCTTGTACTGAAGCTATCAGCAAGGCTACCTAAAGCAGCTTTCTCCAAAGACAAACGCACTTGGGATTGTTTTAAAAGTATAACGTTTCCAGCAATTTGCAAACTCAACCTAGGAAACACCAAACATAAATTCTTTGATAGGCTGCCCTCCCTCTCCTCTTCCAATGCTGTAGCAACACAAAACAACTCCATGTGGGTAATTTTGCAGTAAGCTCAACATTTAAAGGGGTGGAGCAGAGCAAAACTAATTACTTTTTAAATACATAAATTGTCTCTAGCTGTAGAAAGGAGTGGAACTAGTATGGGCACAATGAAGCATTTTGAATTCCAGTATACAGAGATCAGCTCAACAGGCCGTTAACTACATGTTAAGACAGGAATAGAACTTAAGTGGACGGTTTGGAGGGCACTGAAATAGAGCCTTGCAAATATTTCAAAATGAAGCCCTCGACCCATTTCTGACCTGCATGGAATTTGGCCACTTCGAAGAAAAATGACCAATCGGAGCCAGGGAAGGTGATCTTTTTCGTATACAGACCAGTGTCGTTTAGGAGTCCAGAAAATTTGAAACCAATTGAGAACGAACACAGTTGAATTTGTGAAGCACCGAAACCTCTATGCTGCCTACTCTACGGATCCCATATTTCCTGGCCAACTATGATTCATAATTACATATTATACACAGTATTTTAACTTGAAAGAGCCAAAGAAAAGACACTTAACCTTTAACGTTCTTGATTCATTAACGAGGATGGTTCCCCTTATTCTCAATAAGCGTCTTCATTGGATACTTTTCTTCAAAGTTGCTAGGATCAAGTAGTCAACAGACACAACAAATAAGAACAAAGGCACTCACCTTTTATAATTTATTATCTTCTAGGCAAGAGGAACCGTAAAGGAAAAAGTTGGAAGAAAAACCTTGAAGAGGATTAATCTTTTTCTCTGACAATTCAGTTCTGGGAACTGTAAATCATTCATCCAACTGACTTTGTCTCGTAATTGTACTAACGAAAGGCCTTGCGGAGGATGCAATTAAGGTGGCTACGACTGCATGGTCAAACAAGATTGATAATCATATCTTCCTTCGAATAGCTAAATAATGTCGAAATGCTCTTTTCATCAATTTTAACCATCGTTCCCGTTCCCGTTCCTGACAAATGTAGATCGATTTTTACTTTTTTCAGGTGTGGTTTAACATGAAATTGGATTTTTTTTACACTACTGAGAAAAGCGTTAAGTCAGTGATTTATATTAAAACACTAATATTACTGGTTTACTTAAAATCGAATATAAATAGGGCTTATTTTACAACTCCTGGCAAATGTTTTTCAAGAACAGTGCCAATGAGGGATATTGGCTGTTATCGCATTATTCAGCTTGTACTCAATAGTGTTTGTAAGTAAGAGCATTGCACATTCTGAAGAATTTCACACTACCACGGTCTCTGTAAATTTCTCTATTTTGTTATAATAAAGCTTCCCACAATGCCACCTTATTTTAGTGTTGTATTTCCCCAAACTCTTTTCACATAATCAGTATTTAAGGTGGCTCCCTATAGTTTTACGATCGCACGCGCACTGAGGACGAAAAGTCGAGTAATCCGCGCGCGCTGAAAGGAGAACGTCAGTGTTTTTGGATATTTTATGAAGTCAACATGAGCACAAAAAGCAAAACTGACAGTGAATATTTTCTTTTGGTATCAAACATGTGGGACGACATGGCAATCATTTACTCTTCAGCTGTAAAGCATGTCTCGTCCCCCTCTCCGCCGAAAAGTAGTACTTTTCCATAGTGAGCCACCCTCCTCCATGTGGACTCGAAATCTCCTATTACAGAATTTTTTTGTTAGAACTTTCAAATTTTAGCGTCAAATTTCGTACTTGAAACCACCAGAGATTGGTGCACCTCCGGTTGGTGTCCAGTGTAATTAACACATGCGCACTTACAGTTAACTGCAAATAGCCTGTTCCAGGCGTTTGGTTAGTGAGGAACGGCGGAATGAAAACATGAGAAATATTCGTTGGTGTTTTATTAATCGACCATCGAGCGGGGGAGCCGCGAATTAATCTAGAACCCAGATCTTCCAAGACCAAGCAGAAGGGAGATTTCACTTCTCAGGGTCAAACAGAGTGAAATCTGCGTATGAGATTAGCCGCGAGCCACTCGAGTTTAATTCTATCATGAAATCTGATTGGCCAACAGAAAACAAAAGTTGCTGTGTCACAGAACCGTTTTCTGGCTCGAGTTCGCTGACGTTATTTTTCGTTGTAGACAAGCGACAGGCGGAAATACGTCTGCATTCGCAGGCTGTAGAGCACTTTAAAATAATAAACACTGTAGGCTTCCCAAATACCGGAAGGGGGTGCAGTATTCCTTGGATTCATTGGCAGGCGCGTGCCGTCCAGTTCTCTAAATCCTGACCCCATTTCAGACCAATAAATGTCACTTTTCATACCCTTTTCTAGGCTTGACCTCTAAAATGCTGTTTTCAAATATGCATGACCGTTCAGTGTATTCTGCGAGGCAAATCGCGCTTTATCGTGGTATTAAAATTGATTCCTCTCGTTTTTGTTTGAAGATGATAAACTCGACAAAAAGAGACATAAATTTCAAGTAATGTCTATATTATGGTTTATTTAAAATTACGCCATACTTTCGCGGACCAAACCGGCGAAATCACTCTACCCATTTTCAAACCAAAACGGTTCACAAGCCATAGCCTTCAAAAAGGCGGCACATACCTTATATAGGGTAGAAACCCCTCTCCCCACGCCCTGAATTAGCTTCTTCTCAGTAACAACAGCTCGAAAGTAAGGAACGCATCTTTAGTAATCAACGAATTAACAGTATGCAAAAACATCTCGATCGAGATAGCGAAAAGTCTCAAGTATGTACAGTGAAACCTGTGTTAAGCGGACCCCATATTAAGCGGACACACTCTATTAAATGGACACCTGCTCAAGTCCCACCTTTTTTTCTTACATTTACTCCAAAATAAACGTGCATTCAGCGGACACCTCAGTTAAGCGGACACGGACACCAATATTAACCCATTTTGTTGCACAAAACCTGTAATAAGCAGACACTTCAAGGGCTTTTTAATTCTGAAAGCCCAGCTCAGACTCCGTCAACATTGTTCACCGATGTCATATTAAAGCTAAGCAGATTATTCCAGATTGATGCATTGAATGACTGGACATTGTGCTACCGGCAGTCCTTGATCTTACAATATGTTACAATATGTTACAAACGGGTTAATATTATTGCACAATATATTTGAACCTGCTTAGAGCGAACAACCCATATCAAGAGGACATTAGCGAGGGTCCAAAGGGTGTCCGCTTAATACAAGTTTCACCTGTATTAACGTACACCAAGCAAGTAAAGAACAGCAAGTAAGTTAAGTACACCAAGCAAGTAAAGTACACCGAGCAAGTACGGTAAGCCAAGCAAGGAAAGTACATCAAGCAAGTAAAGTACACCAAGCAAGTAAAGTACACCAAGCAATTGAAGTAAATCAAGCAAGTAAAGTACATCAAGCAAGTAAAGTACATCAAGCAAGTAAAGTACATCAAGCAAGTAAAGTACACCAAGCAAGTAAAGTACATCAAGCAGGTAAAGTACACCAAGCAATTAATGTACATCAAGCAAGTAAAGTACACCAAGCAAATAAACTACAATAAGGAATTAAAGTACATCAATCAATTACAGTACATCAAGCAATTAAAGTACACAAAGCAAGTAAAGTACACCAAGCAATTAAAGTACACAAAGTAATTAAATTACACCAAGCACGTAAAGTACACCAAGCAAGTAAAGTACACCAAGCAATTAAAGTACATCAATCAACTAAAGTAAATCAAGCAAGTAAAGTACATCAAGGAAGTAAAGTACACCAAGCAATTAAAGTAAATCAAGCAAGTAAAGTACATCAAGCAAGTAAAGTACATCAAGCAAGTAAAATACATCAAGCAAGTAAAGTACATCAAGCAAGTAAAGTACATCAAGCAAGTAAAGTACATCAAGCAAGTAAAGTACATCAAGCAAGTAAAGTACATCAAGCAAGTAAAATACATCAAGCAAGTAAAGTACATCAAGCAAGTAAAGTACATCAAGCAAGTAAAGTACATCACGCAAGTAAAGTACACCAAGCCGGTAAAGTACACCAAGCAATTAAAGTACACCAAGCAAGTAAAGTACATTAAGGAATTAAGGTACATCAAGCAAGTAAAGTTCACCAAGCAATTAAAGTACATCAAGCAATTAAAGTACACAAAGCAAGTAAAGTACACCAAGCAATTAAAGTAAATCAAGCAAGTAAAGTACATCAAGCAAGTAAAGTACATCAAGCAAGTAAAGTACATCAAGCAAGTAAAGTACACCAAGCAATTAAAGTAAATCAAGCAAGTAAAGTACATCAAGCAAGTAAAGTACATCAAGCAAGTAAAGTACATCAAGCAAGTAAACTACATCAAGCAAGTAAAGTACATCAAGCAAGTAAAGTACACCAAGCAAGTAAAGTACATCAAGCCGGTAAAGTGCACCAAGCAATTAAAGTACACCAAGCAAGTAAAGTACATTAAGGAATTAAGGTACATCAAGCAAGTAAAGTTCACCAAGCAATTAAAGTACATCAAGCAATTAAAGTACACAAAGCAAGTAAAGTACACCAAGCAATTAAAGTAAATCAAGCAAGTAAAGTACATCAAGCAAGTAAAGTACATCAAGCAAGTAAAGTACATCAAGCAAGTAAAGTACACCAAGCAATTAAAGTAAATCAAGCAAGTAAAGTACATCAAGCAAGTAAAGTACATCAAGCAAGTAAAGTACATCAAGCAAGTAAACTACATCAAGCAAGTAAAGTACATCAAGCAAGTAAAGTACACCAAGCAAGTAAAGTACATCAAGCCGGTAAAGTGCACCAAGCAATTAAAGTACACCAAGCAAGTAAAGTACATTAAGGAATTAAGGTACATCAAGCAAGTAAAGTTCACCAAGCAATTAAAGTACATCAAGCAATTAAAGTACACAAAGCAAGTAAAGTACATCAAGCAAGTAAAGTACACCAGGCAATTAAAGTACATCAAGCAAGTAAAGTACACCAAGCATGTAAAGTACACCAAGCATTTAAACTTAAGTTCCAGAGAATCGACCCAACGTTGGGTCAAACTCACGCTGCGCGTGAGCCGGTCTAGGCTACTTTTTCAGTCATAAAATGAAGTGGGGCTCTATTTTGGCCTAGAAGCTCGAAACTGAGCGTGCGATCCCTTTGCGTCTGTCAATTTTACCGAAAATCAAGCCCATTACGAGTTAGGTAAGAGTCCCTGGGTCTGGAAAATTTCCCTCAAGTTGCTGAAAATCGACCGCTGAGACCGCCTTACGCGCATCGTGATTTTGTCCAACTTTGGCCCGATCTGCCGGAACTTCGGGGATATTTTCCAGTCCCAGGGACTCTAAACTAACTCGTGATGGCCTTGGTTTACAGTGAAAGGGAGAAAGGAAAAATATTTAAAGGCTCAGTTTCGAGCTTCTACGCCGAAATATAGCCCCACTTCATGTTAAGACTGATAGAGTAGCCGAGACCGCCTCACGCGCATCGTGATTTTGACCAACTTTGGCTTGATTTGCCTGTACTTGGGAGATATTTTCCAGTCCTAGGGACTCTAAACTAACTCGTGATGGTCTTGGTTTTCAGTGAAATGGACAGAGAAAAAATATTTGAACGCTCCGTTTCGAGCTTCTAGAGCGAACTATAGCCCCTTTTTATTTTAACACTGATAGAGTAGCAAGACCGCCCTACGCGAATCTTGATTTTGAGCAAATTTGGCTCCATTTACCGGAACTTGGGAGATATTTTCCAGTCCGAGGGACTCTAAACTAACTGGTGATGGCCTTTGTTTTCAGTGAAATGGACAGAGGGAAAATATTTGAACGCTCGGTTTTGAGCTTCTAAATCAAAATATAGCCCCACTTTATTTTAAGACTTATAGAGTAGCCGAGACCGCCTTGCGCGCATCGTGATTTTGACCAAATTTGGCTCGATTTGGCGGAACTTAAGGAATATTTTCCAGTCTCAGGGACTCTAACCTAAGTGGCGATGTCCTTGGTTTTCAGTGAAATGGACAGAGGAAAAATATTTGAACGCTTGGTTTCGAGCTTCTAGGCCGAAATATAGCGCCACTTCATTTTAAAACTGATAGAGTAGCCGAGATCGGCTTACGCGCATCGTGATTTTGACTAACTTTGGCTCGATTTGCGGGAACTTGGGGGATATTTCCAATCCCAGGAGCTCTAAACTAACTGCTGATGGCCTTGGTTTTCAGTGAAATGGAGACAGGAAAAATTATTGAACGCTCGGTTTTGAACTTGTAGGCCGAAATATAGCCCCACATCATTTTCAGAATGATAGAGTAGCCAAAACCACCTTCCGTGCATAGTGATTTTGATCAATTGTGGCTCGATTTCCCGGAACTTGGAGGATATTTTCCAGTTCCGGGAACTCTTAACTAACTCCTGATGGTCTTGGTCTGCAGAGAAATGGACACAGATAAAACGTTCGCACGATCGGTTTCGAGGTTTTCGGCCGAAATACAGCGCCACTTCATTTCAAGACTGATAGAGTAGCCGAGACCGCCTTCTACGCATCGTGATCTTGACCAAGTTTCCTCGATTTGGCGGAACTTGGGGGATATTTTCCAGTCCCGCGGACCCTAAACTAACCCCTCATGGCCTTGGTTTGCAGAGAAATGGACACAAGTAAAACTATCGCACGCTCGGTTTCGAGCTTTTAGGCCGAAATATAGCCCTACTTCATTTTAAGACTAAAAGAGTAGCCGAGACCTCCTAACGCGCATTAAGATTTTGACCAACTTTGCCTCGATTTGCCGGACTTTTTACGCATCGAGATCTTGACCAACTTTGGCTCGATTTGCCGGAACTTGGGGGATATTTTTCACTCCCGGATTTTCTAAAGTAACTCCTGATGCCTTTGGTTTGCAGAGAAATAGACACATGTAAAACGATCGCTCGCTCGGTTTCGAGCTTTTAGGCCGAAATATAGCCCCACTTCGTTTTAAGCCTGGAAGAGTAGACAAAACCGCCTTGCGCGCATCGTGATCTTGACCAACTTTGGCTTGCTTTCCCGGAACTTGTGGGATATTTTCCATTCCCGGAGACTCTAACCTAACTACTGATGGCCTTGGTTTGCAGAGAAATGGACACAGGTAAGAGGATCGCACGCTCGAACTCGAGCTTTTAGGCCAAAATATAGCCCCACTTCATTTTAAGCCTGAAAGAGTAGCCGAGACCGCCTTACGTGCATCCTGATCTTGACCAACTTTGACTTGATTTTCTGGAACATGCGGGATATTTTCCAGTCCCGGGGACTCAAAACTAACTCCTGATGGCTTTGGTTTGCAGAGAAATGGACACAGGTAAAACGAACGCACGCTCGGTTTCCAGCTTTTACGCAGAAATATAGCCCCACTTCATTTTAACACTGAAAGAGTAGCCGAGACCACCTTACACGCATTGTGACTTTGACCAAATTTGGCTCGATTTCCAAAAACTTGGGGGATATTTTCCAGTCCGAAGGACTCTATACTAGCTCCTGATGGGCTTGGTTTGCAGAGAAATGGACACAAGTAAAACGATCCCTTGCTTGATTACGAACTTTTAGGCCGAAATATAGCCCCACCTAATTTTAAGACCGAAAGAGTAGCCGAGACCGCCTTGCGGGGATCGTGACCTTGACCAAGTTTGGCTCGATTTCCTGGAACTTGGGGGATATTTTCCAGTCCCGGAGACTCTAAACTAACTCCTGATGGCCTTGGTTTGCAGAGGGATGGACAGAGGTAAAAAGATCACACGCTCGGTTTCGAGGTTTTAGGGCGAAATATAGCCCCACTTTATTTTAAGACTAAAAGAGTAGCCCAGACCAACTTTGGCTCGCTTTCCTTTCGATTTGCTAGATTTCGGCCTAAAAGCTCGAGACCGAGCAAAGATCGTTTTACCTGTGTCCATTTCTGTGCAAACCAAGGCAATCAAGAGTTAGTTTAGAGTCCCTGGGTTTGGAAAATATCCCCCAAGTTCCGGCCAATGGAGCCAAAGTTGGTCAAGATTACGATGCGCGCAAGGCGTTCTCCGCTACTCTTTCAGTCTTAAAATGAAGTGGGGCGATATTTCGGCCTAAAAGCTCAGACCTGAGCGTGCGATCGTTTTACCTGTGTTTATTTCTGCGTAAACAAAGGCCATCAGGAGTTATTTTAGAGTCCCCCGAGACTGGAAAATATATCCCAAGTTCCGGCAACTCGATCCAGAGTTTGTCAAGAATACGATGCGCGTTAGGCGGTGTCGGCTACTCTTTCAGTCTTAAAATAAAGTGGGGCTATATTTGGGCCTAAAAGCTCGAAACCGAGCATACGATCATTTTAGCTGTGTCTATTTCTCTGCAAACCAAGGCCATCAAGAGTTCGTTTACAATCCCCGGGACTGGAAAATATCCCCCAAGTTTCGGCAAATTGAGCAAAAGCCGACACCGCCTTAAGCGCATCGTGATTTTGAAAATCTTTGGCTCGATTTGACGGAACTTGGGTGATATTTTCCAGTCTGAGGGACTCTAAACTAACTCGTGATGGCCTTGGTTTTTAGTGAAATGGACAGAGGAAAAATATTTGAACGCTCGGTTTGGAGCTTCTAGGCCAAAATATAGCCCCCCTTCACTTTAAGAGTGAGAGAAGGTAGCCGAGACCGCCTTACGCGCAGGGCGATTTTTACCAACTTTCGGTCGATTTCCAGGAACTTGCGTTATATTTTCGAGTCCTGGGGAATCTAAACTAACTCGTGATGGCCTTGGTTTTCAGTGAAGTGGACAGAGGAAAAATAGTTCAACGCTCTGTTTGGCTCGGTTTCGGGCTTCTAGGCCGAAATATAGCTCCACTTCACTTTAAGAGTGAGAAAAGGTAGCCGAGACCGCCTAACGCGCACGGCGATTTTCACCAACTTTGGGCCGATTTTAAGGAATTAGCGAGATGTTTTCCAGTCCCAGGGATTCTAAAGTAACTGGTGATGGCCTCGGTTTTCAGTGAAATAAACAGAGGAAAAATACTTGAACGCTCGGTTTCGAGCTTCTAGGCCAAAATATAGCCCCACTTCACTTTAAGAGTGAGAGAAGGTAGGCGAGACCGCCTTACGCGCAGGGCGATTTTTACCAGCTTTGGGTCGATTTGCAAGAACTTGCGTTATATTTTCCAGTCCTGGGGAGTCTAAACTAACGCGTAATGGCCTTGGTTTTCAGTGAATTGGCCAGAGGAAAATTAGTTGAACGCTCGGTTTAGGGCTTTTAGGCCGAAATATAGCCCCAGTTCACTTTAAGAGTGAGAAAAGGTAGCCCAGACCGCCTAACGCGTACGGCGATTTTCACCACTTTTGGGCCGGTTTCCAGGAATTAGCGGGATATTTTCCAGTTCTGGGGACTCTAAACTAACTTGTGATGGCCTTGGTTTCAGTAAAATAGACAGAGGAAAAATATTTGAACGCTCGGTTTCGAGCTTCTAGGCCGAAATATAGCCCCACTTCATATCAAGAGTGAGAAAAGGCTGCCGAGACCGCCTTACGTGCAGGGCGATTTTCACCAACTTTGGGTCGATTTCCAGGAATTTCCGGAATATTTTCCAGTCCCGAGGACTCTAAACTAGCTCGTGATTGCCTTGCTTGTCAGTGAAATGGACAGAGGAAAAATATTTGAACGCTCGGTTACGAGCTTCTAGGCCGAAATATAGCCCCACTTCACTTTAAGAGTGAGAAAAGGTAGGCGAGATCGCCTTACGAGTAGGGCGATTTTCACCAACTTTGGGTCGATTTCCAGGAAGTTACGGAATATTTTCCAGTCCCGGGGTCTCTAAGCTAACTCTTGATGGCCTTGGTTATTAGAGAAATTGACAGAGAAACAATATTTGAGCGCTCGGTTTCGATCTTCTAGGCCGAAGTATAGCTACACTTTAATTTAAGAGTAAGAAACGGTAGCCGAGATCGCCTTACTAACTTTGGGTCGATTTCCAAGAATTTCGGGGATATTTTCCAGTCTCGGGGACTCTAAACTAACTCGTGATTGCCGTGGTCTTCAGTGAAATGGACAGAGGAAATATATTTGAACACTTGATATTGAGGTTCTAGGCCAAATTATTGCACCACTTCACTTTAAGAGTAAGAAAAGGTAGCCGAAAGCGCCCTATGCGCAGGGCGATTTTCACCAATATTTAGGTCGATTTCCAGGAACTTGCAGGATATTTTAAAGTCCCGGGGAATATAAAGTAACTCGTGATGGCCTTGGTTTTCAGTAAAATGGACAGAGGTAAAATATTTGAACGCTCCGTTTAGGAGCTTCTAGGCCGAGTATAGCCCCACTTTACTTTAAGAGTAAGAAAAGGTAGCCGATACCGCCTTACGCGCAAAGCGATTTTCACCAACTTTGTGTGGACTTCCAGGAACTTGCAGGATGTTTTCCAGTCCCGGGAACTCCAAGCTAACTCGTGACGGGCTTGGTTTTAAGTGAAATGGACAGAGGAGAAATATTTGAACGCACGGTTTAGAGCTTCTAGGCCGAAATATAGACCCACTTCACTTTAAGGGTGAGAAAACGTAGCCGAGACCGCCTTACGCCTAGGGCGATTTTAAGCAACTTTGGATCGATTTCCAGGAACTTGCGGGATATTTTCCTGTCCCGGGAGTTCTAAACTAACACGTGATGGGCTAGGTTTTCAGTAAAATGGACAGAGGTAAAATATTTGAACGCTCGGTTTAGGAGCTTCAACGCCGAAATATAGCCCGACTTTACTTTAAGGGTAAGAAAAGGTAGCCGACACCGCCTTACGCGCAGGGCGATTTTCACCAACTTTGGATCGATTTCCAGGAACTTCCGGGATATATTCCAGTCCTGGAGACTCTGAACTAACTCGTGATGGCCTTGGTTTTCAGTGGAATGGACAGAGGAAAAATATTTGAACGCTCGGTTTCGAGCTTCTAGGCCGAAATATAGCCCCACTTCATATCAAGAGTGAGAAAAGGTTGCCAAGACCGCCTTACGCGTAGAGCGTTTTGCACCAACTTTAGCTCGATTTCCTGAAACTTGCGGGATATTTTCCAGTGCTGGGGACTCTAAACTAACTCCTGATAGCCTTGGTTCTCAGTGAAATGGACAGAGGAAAAATACTTGAACGCGCGGTTTCGAGCTTCTAGGCCGAAATATAGTCCCACTTCACTTTAAAGAAAAGGTAGCCGAGACCGCCTGACGCGCAGGGCGATTTTCACCAACTTTGGGTCGATTTCCAGGAACTTGCATTATATTTTTCAGTCCTGGGGACTCTAAACTAACTCGTGATGTACTTTGTTTTCAGTGAAATGGACAGAGGAAGAATATTTGAACGCTCGGTTTCGAGCTTCTAGGCTGAAATATAGCCTCACTTCATTTTGGGACTGATAGAGTAGGAGAGACCGCCCAACGCCCTTGGTGATTTTGAGCAACTTTGGCCCGATTTTCCGGAACTTGGGGGATATTTTCAGTTCTACGGCTTCTAAACTAACTCTTGATGGCCTTGGTTTTCATTAAAATACAGACAGGTAATACGATCGCACGCTTGCTTTTGAGCTTTTAGGCCGAAAAATAGCCCCACTTCATTTTAAGACTGAAAGAGCAGCCAAGAACGCCTTACGCGCATCGTCGTCTTGACCAACTTTGGCTGCATTTCCTGCAACTTGGGGGATATTTTTCAGTCGCAGGAACTCTAAACTAACTCCTGATGGTCTTGGTTTGCAGAGAAATGGACACATGTAAAACGATCGCACACTCGGTTTCGAGCTTTTAGGCCAAAATATAGTCCCACTTCATTTTAAGAGTGTAAGAGTAGCCGAGACCGTCTTACGCGCATCGTGATCTTGACCAACTTTGGCTCCATTTCCCGGAACTTGAAGGATATTTTTCAGTCCCAGGGAGTGTAAACTAACTCCTGTTTCCCTTGGTTTGCAGAGAAATGGACACAGGTAAAGCGGTCGCACGCTTGGTTTCGAGCTTTGAGGTCGAAATATAGCCCCACTTCATTTTAAGACTAATAGAGTAGCCGAGACCGCCTTGTGCGCGTCGTGATCTTAACAACCTTTGGCTTGCTTTCCCGGAATTTATGGGATATGTTCCAGTCCCGGGTCCCTAAAGTAACTCCTGATGGCCGTGGTTTCCAGAGAAATAGACACAGGCAAAACGATCGCACGCTCAGTTTCGAGCTTTTAGGCTGTAATCACTGGAAAAGTTGAAAATTTACAGAGTATGTAAATAACATGTAATTAACATGTAAATAATCAAAAAGAGACTGTAAAGATTAATTTACATGATTTTTCCCCTTTTACATGTTTTGGAGGTTTCATGTAAAAAACATGTAAATATTTCAAGTGAAACATGTAAATGATGAAGAAAACACTGTAAATGTTTCAAAGCAAAGGGCTAAGATCATGTAAATAACATGTAAACTGTGCCTGCAAATACTGTAAATAGCCTGTAAATTTCTTGTGATTCAACCTGGAAACCCGTAAATAACATGTAAATTTAATACAGGGAGGCTGCCATAATACTGTAAATAACATGTAAATAAAAAGGGGAGGCTGTAAACAACATGTAAATAAAAAAAGGGAGGCTGTAAATAACATGGAAAATGAAAACAGGAGCCTGTAAATAACATGTAAATCGAAAAAGGGAGCCTGTAAATAACGTGTAAATCGAAAAAGGGAGTCTGTAAATAACATGGAAATCAAAAAAGGGCCCATAAAGAACATGTAAATCGAAACAGGGAGCCTGTAAATAACATGTAACTCGTAAAAGGGAGCCTGTAAATAACATGTAAATGGAAAAAGGGAGCCTGTAAATAACATGTAAATCGAAAAAGGGAGCCTGTAAATAACATGGAAATCGAAACAGGGAGCCTGTAAATAACATGTAAATGGAAAAAGGGAGCCTGTAAATAACATGGAAATCGAAAAAGGGAGCCTGTAAATAACATGTAAATGGAAAAAGAGAGCCTGTAAATAACATGGAAATCGAAAAAGGGAACCTGCAAATAACATGTAACTCGTAAAAGGGAGCCTGTAAATAACATGTAAATGGAAAAAGGGAGCCTGTAAATAACATGTAAATCGAAAAAGGGAGCCTGTAAATAACATGGAAATCGAAACAGGGAGCCTGTAAATAACATGTAAATGGAAAAAGGGAGCCTGTAAATAACATGGAAATCGAAAAAGGGAGCCTGTAAATAACATGTAAATCGAAAAAGGGAGCCTGTAAATAACTTGCAAATCGAAAAAGGGAGCCTGTAAATAGCATGTAAATGGAAAAAGAGAGCCTGTAAATAACATGGAAATCGAAAAAGGGAACCTGCAAATAACATGGAAATTGAAAAGGGGAGCCTGTAAATAACCTGTAAATTGAAAAAGAGAACCTGCAAATAACATGTAAATCGAAAAAGGGAGCCTGTAAATAACCTGGAAATTGAAAAAGGGAGCCTGTAAATAACCTGTAAATTGAAAAAGGGAGCCTGCAAATAACCTGTAAATTGAAAAGGGGAGCCTGTAAATAACATGTAAATCAAAAAAGGGAGCCTGGAAATAACCTGGAAATGTAAAAAGGGAGCCTGGAAATAACATGTAAATCGAAAAAGGGAGGCAGAAACCCTGTACGATAAATAACTTGTAAATAATAACTTGAAGAAAAATACATGAAATGTACTGTTTTATTGTAATCAAATCTGTTGACCTTAATTATAATAGTAGAAAACATGCAAATTTATACAGAATCAGAAATTTATTGCAATCAGAACAAACTCAGTAAAATTCAAATAGTTTTTATATGCCATGAATAAGGTTTACAATGTACACATTGCAACAAATAAAACATGTTTTCTTTTCTTTCTATCCATAACAAGACGACTTAAATGTAATTTTGTGCATGGCCAAAATATTTTAAAATATCATGACTGAGCTCCTTTAACCGAATTCAAGCACTGTTCAAGAAGACTACTAAAATTCAAGACCTTTTCAAGATTGTGCAAAACCATGTCATATTCAACTCTATTTAATTCATAAATAGTAAAATGATTAAGAACTATACTGTTGTCAGCTACAACGAGTGAAAATTTTGCAATTTAGGCATATTACTAAATTAAAATTGTTTGCAAATGGATACCTGTCTTAAATATATACTACATTCACAAAGTCAAATGTAACATAATGATAATACCTTTGTCATAAAATGAATGAATAAACTGTTTTTTTCTTACTAAGTAATTAATGTAGGATTAAATTAGCCTTAATAATTATTATGAAAAATGTGGGAGGCACGATGGCCTCGTAGTTACATGTAGTGAGCTCAACTCCTGATCGAGCGGTCTGGGTTCAAGCCCTAGGCAGGTACATTCTGTTGTGTTGCTGGGCAACACACATTACTCTCAGTGCCTCTCCACCCAGGTGTATAAGTGGGTACCAGCGAATTTAATGGTGGGGTAACCCTGCAATGGACTGGCATCTCATCCAGGGGAAGTAGAAATAGTCCTAGTCGCTTCCTGCTACAGAAAGCGGGATAAGCTCCAGCCTGTTGGGCCACGTGGCTCATATGCAGACTTTACCTTTACCTTATTATGAAAATTACTGCAATGTAAGTGTGAAATATTGATCAACTTTTTTCATAGAGTGAATTGTTCTTTTGAAATAACAGAAAATAGGGAGAAAAAACATTTACCACAAGATAGAGATTGACATTTTAAATTCATCATAAAAACATTCATGCCAAAGGAATACTACATTGCATAACATAAAACAAGGCTTCTGACATCTTTTAGGCTATGTTTACAAAGTCACAGTTTCCTTCTTTTTCCAAAACTGTACAGAATCCAAACAGGACAAACATTTTGGACCCCTGACAAAACATTCACTGTAAACAATGTTCAAAATTTTACTTTTTCTTTTTGTGATAAAAAAAAACTGTACTGTAAAAAAAAAATTCATAGGGACCTGTTGAAATTGAAAGGTCTATCTAGTACCATAGTTCCCATAACACATCATAAGTTAATAAATTATTGTTCTGGTACTACATGTATGTAAACATAGCCGTTGCTTTTTATGATGAAATCTTATAGCTGCTGTATTGAACAATAAGTATCAACCTAGCAATCTAAGATATTCAAATTTAATGCTAATTCACTAACACAGGTACAGTGTAGGTGATACTTCAAAGCATTGAAAATAATGTTTAAAGTGGTTGAATTTATGCCAGAAAGTGTTGAAGGTCACCATGTTAGACTGTAATGCACCAGGGGCCCATTTCTCGAAGGTCCCAAAAAGTTTTCGCACCCAGAAAGCCATACCAAAATCTGAAATCTTATGCTTACAGAGCTGTTTTATTCGCTTATTCTCAATATGAACAGAGGTTTCCTTCACACAAGAAGTTTCAGACATATACAGCTCTTAGTTTTTAGACACAGCTCAATTAAAGATGGCTTTATGGGCCCAAAAAGTTTCCAGGGCCTTCAAGAAATGGACCTCGGACCCCTTATAGAGTCATAGGTACTGTAGACTTCTCAGTGGCTGATTTTTTCCTGATCAAGCATCAATGCCAAGGAGTATGCATGTATTGACAACTCTCAATTTTACTTCATCCTACAAGTAACATAAAACATTTCGTTAAATAAGATAAGTTATGTCTGAGTATGAATCAGCAAATTCTGTGTATGATATCAATCAGCGAATTTTACACTGGAGTTATTATTTTGTTTCTTATCATTCCAATTTATCCTGTGACATTTGAAATCGGACTGTAGCCGGTCATGTTAACCGGCCAAAGTAATTTTAGCTCGGTCACGTCTCATTTCTGACTGGTCAAGATATTTACGAAAAAATCAAGTACACGTAATGTGAGCTAAATTAAACCCACAAATATAGTTTGTTTGTTCCAGTCACTGCTAGACCGTTTAAAGATTGGCTTACTATTTTTCTGAACAGATTTAACCCCAGTCGCTCGAATGGCATTCCTATCGATCTTGAACGCATGACAAACAGCAAGCGAATGGTCTGTAGCCGTTCGAACAGATACATGTATGCATTGGTGTATGTTTTCATTAGAGGTCATGATAAATAAGAGATAAAAACTCTCAGATTTACAGTTGGGGATTTGATTGTTTATTCAAGAATGAACAACGTGACCGTCTCAACATGACATGACTGGTCAACATGACCGGTGAGTGAAGTTTTTGGCCGGTCAAGTCACCATTCTGGCCAGACATTGCCCGTTGACTGGCCATTATTTTGAGCCCTGAATATTCATCAATCAAACAGATCATACATCTACATCTGTAGCTACTGTGTGACAAAAAATTTGCATCTCTGATTGGAAGGCACTGAATGTCAGAGGATGTAGAAGAACTAAACTCAAAATCCATGGCAGTAACTATTCGATGTTCACTATCTCCTACATTGTAATAATCATGGACAATAAATCAAACTCCTATCAAACAATGTTTAAATAATAAGTCAAGTTATTTGCAGGCACAATTTGATTGTTTCTTACGTGCACTTATGCTCTATTGGTGGACAAAGGTACAGATGATGTCATAAAAGTTTGTTTTTGTTTCTTTGTTATGTATTACGAAGCAGACAGATTCTATGTTGTTGTGCATCTGTTCAGTAATAGATCACAGAAGACATCAAAATGTGGTAAAAACATCAGTGACACACACCTGAAAAATTCACAGATTCTGTGACACACTCTAGTAATGGCTTATGTGACTATTTTTTGTTTTTACCACATTTTGATGTTATCTGTGATCTACTCAAGGCAGGAAAAAACCCAGGTCTGATTTCCTCAGCCAAGTAAATTTTGCTCTTGGGCAAGCGAAAATAGAAGTTCAGTGGCCCAGTGGGCAAGTGAAATTACAATGTAGCGTCAGTAGTCTTGTGAGTCTGACTAAAAATGCCAGCTTGATAAATGATAATTTCCAGTCATTCCATTTCAAACCTTAACACCTAAAGATTAGTTAATTATTAGGTTGAAAGCAAGAATTAGTTTGGAATCCGAGTGTACTTCATTCGCATTTGTCCTCTGATTTCCTTACTGGCCACCACACTGGCAACTAATATTTAAGTGGGGCAAGTGAAAACTGAAATTGACTGGCCCACTGGGCAAGTGACTTACAATTTTTTTTCCTGCCCTGCTACAGATGCATGAACAGATGCATGACACATGAAACCTACATGTATTTGGTATGAGCCCAATTTCGTACAAGTAAAATGTACAGCTGTGACAGGGCTCTAAAGTGCTCTCTGGTCATCCCAGGGTAAGGTAATCGATTGAAATTGATCCATAAATTGATATAAATCAATAAATTGAAATTAATGTAAGTGTTATCAGTGCTATCAATCAATTGAAAGAAATTCGTACTCACATGCTAGAAAAGTTTCAAGTTATCAGTTTGATTTTACCAAATTTATCAGTCATTAGTCATCCAAGACAAGTAGATTTTCCTGCCTGGGCAAGTTACTCTTCCTTTTTTTCAAGTCCTGTGTAGTTTTCACGACAGTTTGAGGTACATGTATACCTCTTCATAAAGTATCATAGTGTTTTTTTTTGTGAAAGAAAATACCACAACATTTAACTCGCTACAGTATCAGCACCAGTGGGTGCAATGTCCATGTACAGTTGTGTATAACAGCATATTGTAACTTGCATGTAGGTACAACTGTAGACACTTGAGTAACTTCAGAATACTTACTCTAGCATAAGAGAAATTTCTCTGCTGAAGATGGCACATTACATTTTAGCTTACTAGCATTCACATCAGAGGGCAACATAACCTTACAAGAGCATGCATCAGAAAGAATCATGAGGTGCATATAAGCCAATAACAAATGTCGCATGCTCATGCTCAGTTATCGAGAACAGATAATAACAGATAATAAAGCTCTTTATGTACGGCAGGTAAACATCACCAAAGTCGATTCCACAAGCAATGTAACTTCTCCTTGATAATGACACATTCACAACCAAAGGCAAAACGAAATGTATACGTATCTTGACGTTACTTTACTCTGCTCGTTCAATTTATGCAAAACTTGCTTACCTGTTGTTTTTGTTGCCTGTAATCGCTATCTTCAGCTTCTGGGTAACGGTAAACTTTGCCTTGAAACCGTGCACGGTGACGAAGCGAAGGTAGAGTGGATTTTGGCCCGCTAAAACAGAGCTCGAGTTCGATGCAAGTTCCAACGAACTGCCAAACATGGCGGGAGAACCGAAAGAACCTGGTACCTAACATGAAGACCGCTGATTCCTGCTTGTTGGAGATCGGGCAATCACAAGGCTGGTATGCTCTTATAAAGGGACTGGGATAACAGTGATGGCAATGAAAGTACAAAACGGTAGAAATCACCAAAACAAAACAAAACAAAACAAAACAAAAAACAAAGAAACAGTGAATATGCAAGGGCAGACTTAGTTGTATTAATCTTACTTGTAGAATGTGCATGTTTCGGAATATTTAACGCTCTAAATCGATGATATTTCGTTCATTCTCAGCGGTTCAGGGGCACAACTGTGACCTCGAACTTTCGCGATATGAGAAGTTTAATGTTTGTTGTTTTCGGATTGTTAAAAATGTCATTTTGGGTACCGAAAAAAAGTCAGCTATCATTTTCGGAAAGGCGATAAGACCTAACGTTTTCGGGAAATGGACAAAAAAGCCCTAATAAGTTCGAGAATACTCAAGCTCCTCTAGAATAACCGAACAGATAAATTTTTCTGCGCAACCTAAAATTAACCTACAGAGCTTTGAAAGTACACCAGATAGCCTAAAACAGCGTTGAAAAGCATTCGAGAGGAAACGGTCGTTGGGTGTTCCTTATGGTTCCCTGCCTAACCTAACTCCGCGTCAGTTCAAACTCGGTCACCAGGGCTCTTTCCGTCTTGAACTCACACAACACGTGACGCTTTCATGGTCCTTCATGAATAAATACGTACGTGTCCGAGAATTAATTTTTCTCTTTTCTAGAGACGTAAGCTTGGGACGCCTGCATGTGCAGTAACAATTCTAGTTTTATTTTGTCGTTGTGGATGCGCGGAAAGTTCACAAGAAGACAGCTTCGTTAGTGCGGTGTCGCACCCGTGCAACTTCTAGGTTTTCCATTTACATGGTTTTCACGTGTTTCTTACAGGCTCCCTTTCTTTCATTTACATTGTTTTTACATGTTTCTTACAGGCCCCCTTTTTTCATTTACATGCTTTTTACATGTTTCTTACAGGCCCCCTTTTTTCATTTACATGGTTTTTACATGTTTCTTACAGGCCCCCTTTTTTCATTTACATGGTTTTTACATGTTTCTTACAGGCCCCCTTTTTTCATTTACATGGTTTTTACAGGGTTACAAACATAACATTTCCAGACGTTTTACAGCATTCGCTTGAATTATTTACACGTTCCTCACATGGTTTAGCAAAGCAATTTACATGTTTTTTACAAAGCCAGATACTGTAAAAGTGCGTAAAATATTTTACAAGTTTTTACATGTTCTTCAAATGATCATTGTCGACAAAGACAATGTAAATCACTATTTACAGAACATTTACATGCTGTACTAAAAGCTGTAAATTTCCTGTAATTTTATTTTACAAAACCCTAACATGTAAATTGTAATTTACAAAGAATGTAAATCAAGATTTACATACTGTAAATTACAATTGACATGTCCATGTAAATTTTCAACTTTTCCAGTGAATATAGCCCCACTTCATTTTAAGACTGAAAGAGTAGCCGAGACCGCTTTGCGCACATCCCGATCTTGAGCAACCTTGGCTCGATTTCCTTTCGATTTGCTATATTTCGGCATAAAAGCTCGAAACCGAGGAAAGATCGTTTTACCTGTGTCCATTTCTCTGCAAATTAAACCAAGGCCATCAAGAGTTAATTTAGAGTCCCTGGGTTTAAAAAATATCCTTCAAGTTTCGGGAAATCGAGCCTAAGTTGGTCAAAATGACGACGCGCGTAAGGCTATCTCCGCTACTCTTTCAGTCTTAAAATAAAGTGAGGCGTTATGTCGGGCTAAAAGCTCGAAACCGAGCATGCGATCCTTTTGCCTGTGTCCATTTCTCTGCTAACCAAGGCCATCAGGACTTAGTTTAGAGTCCCTGGGACTAGAAAATATCCCCCAATTTCCGGAAAAACGAGCCAAAGTTGGTCAAGATCACGACGCGCATAAGGCGGTCTGGGCAACTCCTTAAGTCTTAAAATAAAGTGGGGCTATATTTCGGCCGTAAAGCTCAAAACCGAGCGTGCCATCGTTTTACCTGTGTCCATTTCTCTGCAAACCAAGGCTATCAGGAGTTAGTTTACAGTCCCCGGGACTGGGAGATATTTTCCAAACTAACTCCTGATGGCCTTGGTTTGCAGAGAAATGGACACAGGTAAAATGCTCGCACGCTCGGTTTCAAGCTTTTAGGCCGAAATATAGCCCAACTTTATTTTAAGACTGAAAGAATAGGCGAGACCGCTTTGCGCGCATCGTGATCTTGACCAACTTTGGCTTAATTTCCATGAACTTGGGGGATATGTTCCACTCCCGGGGACTCTAAGCTTACTCCTGATGGCCTTGGTTTGAAGAGAAATGAACACAGGTAAGAGTATCGGGGGCTCGAATTCGAGCATTTAGGCCAAAATATAGCCCAACTTCATTTTAAGCCTGAAAGAGTAGCCGAGACCGCCTTACGTGCATCGTGATCTTGACCAACTTTGACTTGATTTTCCGGAACTTAGGGAATATTTTCCAGTCCCGGGTATTCTAAACTAACTCCTGATGGCCTTGGTTTGCAGAGAAATGGACACAGGTAAAACGATCGCACGCTCGGTTTTAAGCTTTTAGGTGGAAGTATAGCACAAGTTCATTTTAAGACTGAAAGAGTAGCCTAGACCGCCTTACGATCATTGTGATCTTGACCAACTTTGGCTCGATTTCCCGGAACTTCGGGGATATTTTCCAATCCCGGGAACTCTAAACTAACTCCTGATGGCCTTGGTTTCCAGAGTACTGGACACAGGTAAATTAATCGCACGCTTGGTTTCGAGCTTGTAGGCCAAAATATAGCCCCACTTCATTTTAAGACTGAAAGAGTAGCTGAGACCGCCTTACGCGCATCGTGATCTTGACCAACTTCGGCTCGATTTCCCGGAACTTGGGGATTATTTTCCAGTCCCAGGAACTCTAAACTAACTCCTGATGGCCTTAGTTTGCAGAGAAATGGACACAGGGAAAACCATCGCACGCTCGGTTTCAAAGCTTAAGCCGAAATATAGCCCCACTTCATTTTTAGACTAAAACAGTAGCCAAGACCGCCTTGCGCGCATCGTGATCTTGACCAAATTTGGCTGGATTTCCCGTAAATTGGAGGTTATTTTCCAGTTTCGGGGACTCTAATTTTTTGATGGCCTTGGTTTACTGAGAAATGGACACATGTAAGACAATCGCACGCTCGGTTTCGAGCTTTGAGGCGGAAAGATAGCCCAACTTCATTTTAAGACTGATAGAGTAGCCGAGACCGCCTTGCGCGCATTGTAAACTTGACCAACTTTGGCTCGATTTCCCGGAACTTGGGATATATTTTCCAGTCTCGGGGACTCTAAACTAACTCCTGATAGCCTTGGTTTGCAGAGAAATGGACACAGGTAAAACGATCGCACGCTCGGTTTCGAGGTTTTAGGCCGAAATATAGCCCCACTTCATTTTAACACTGAAAGAGTAGCCGTGACTGCCTTACGGGCATCGTGACCTTGACCAACTATGGCTCGATTTCCCGGAACTTGGGGGATACTTTTCAGACCCGGAGACTCTAAACTAACTCCTGACGACATTGGTTTGCAGAGAAATGGACACAGGTAAAACGATGGTACTCTTGGTTTCGAGCTTTTAGGCCGAAATATAACCCCACTTCATTTTAAGACTGAAAGAGTAGGCGAGACCGCTTTACGCGCATCGTGATCTTGACCAACTTTGGCTCGATTTGCCGGAACTTGGGGCAAAATTTTCCTGTTCTAGGGCTTCTAAACTAACTTCTGATGGTCTTGGTTTGCAGAGAAATGGACACAGCTAAAACGATCGCACGCTTGCTTTTAGGCCGGAAAATAGGCCCACTTCATTTTAAGACTGAAAGAGTAGCCAAAAAAGCGTTGCGCGCATCATGATTTTGACCAACTTTGGCTGATTTGCCGAACTTGGGGGATGTTTTTCGAGTCCCGGGGACTCTAAACTAACTCCTGATGGCCTTGGTGTGTAACGAAATGGACACAGGTAAAACCATCGCACGCTCGGTTTCGAGCTTTTAGACCGAAATATAGCCCCAATTCATTTTAAGACTGAAGTAGCAGCCAAGACCGCCTTGCGCGCATCGTGATCTTGACCAACTTTGGCTCGATTTCCCGGAACTTGGGGGATATTTTTCAGTCCCGGGGACTCTAGAGTAACTCCTGATGGCCTTGGTTTCCAGAGAAATGGACACAGGTAAAACGATCGCACTCTCGGTTTGCAGCTTTTAGCCCGTAATCTAGCCCCACTTCATTTTTTAAGACTGAAAGAGTAGCCAAAACCGCCTTAAGCGCATCGTGATCTTCACCAACTTTGGCTCCTTTTCCCGGAACTTCAGGAAGAATTTTAAATCCTAGGGACTCTAACCTAACTCTTGGCTGCCTTGGTTGGCAGAGAAATGGACACAAGTAAGAGGATTGCACACTCGGTTTCAAGCTTTTAGGCCGAAATATAGTCCCACTTCGTTTTAACACTGAAAGAGTAGCCGAGACCGTCTTACGCGAAACGCAATCTTGACCAACTTTGGCTCGATTTCCCGGAGGTTGGGGGATATATTCCAGTCTCGGGGACTCTAAACTAACTCCTGCTGACCTTGGTTTGCAGAGAAATGGACACAGGTAAAACGATGGCACGCTCGCTTTCGAGCTTTTAGAGCGAAATATAGCCCCACTTTTATTTAAAACTAAAAGAGTATTCAAGACCGCCTTGCCCGCATCGTGATCTTGACCAACTTTGGCTTGATTTCCTGGAACTTGGGGGATATTTTCCATTCCGGGGGACACTAAACTAACTTTTGATAACCTTGATTTGCAGAGGAAAGGTAACACAGGTAAAACGATCGCACGCTCGGTTTGAAGCTTTTAGGCCAAAATGTAGCCCCACTTCATTTTAAGACTTGAAAGAGTAGCCGAGACCGCCTTGCGCGCATCGCGATCATCACCAACTTTGACTTGATTTCCCTGAACTTGGGAGATATTTTCCAGTCCCGGGGACCCTAAACTAACTGCTGATGGCCTTGGTTTCCAGAGAAATGGACACAGGTGAAAGTATGGCACGCTCGGTTTTGAGCTTTTAGGGCGAAATGTAGCCCCACTTTATTTTAAGACTGAAAGAGTAGCCGAGACCGCCTTGCGCGCGTCGTGATCTTGAACAACTTTGGCTCCATTTCCTGGAACTTGAGGGATATTTTCTAGACCGAGGGATTCTAAACTAACTCCTGATGGCCCTTGTTTGCAGAGAAATGGACACAGGGAAAACGATCGCACGCTCGGTTTCGAGCTTTTAGGCCGAAATATAGCCCCAAGAGTAGCCGAGACCGCCTTGTGCACATCGCGATCTTAAGCAACATCTGCTCGATTTCCTTTCGATTTGCTATATTTCGGCCTAAAAGCTCAAAACTGAGCAAAGATCGTTTTACCTGTGTCCATTTCTCTGCAAACAAGGGCCATCAGGAGTTAGTTTAGAGTCTCTGGGTTTAAAAAATATCCCTCAAGTTTCGGGAAATCGAGCCAAAGCTGGTCAAAATTACGATACGCTTAAGGCGATCTAAGCTACTCTTTCAGTCTTAAAATGAAATGAGGCTATATTTCGGCCTAAAAGCTCGAAACCGAGCGTGCGATCGTTTTACCTGTGTCCATTTCTCTGCAAACCAAGACCATCAGGAGTTAGTTTAGAGTCCCCGGGACTGGAATAGATCTCCGAAGTTCCGGGAAATCGAGTCAAAGTTGGTCAAGATCACGATGCGCTTTAGGCGGTCTCGGCTGCTGTTTGAGGCTTAAAGGGAAGTGGGGCTATATTTGGGCCTTGAAGCTCGAAACCGAGCGTTCAAATTTTTTTCTGGTCATTTCACCGGAAACCAAGGCCACATCGATTTAGTTCAGGGTCCCTGGGAGTGGAAAATATCCTCCAGGTTACTGGAACTCCACCCAAAGTTGGTCAAAATTACGCTTTGCATAAGGCGGTTTGGGCTGCTTTTTAGTCTTAAAATGTGATGGGGCTATATTTCGGCTTAAAAGCTCGAAACCGAGCGTTAAATTATTTTTATTTCTGTCCACTTCAACGAAAACCAAGGCCGTCACGAGTTAGTTTAGAGTTCCTGGGACTGGAAAATATCACCCAAGTTGATGGAAATCGGCCCAAAATTGGTAAAAATCACGCTGCGCGTAAGGCGGTTTTGGTTACTTTTTCAGTCTTTAAATGAAGTGGGGCTTTATTTCGGCCTAGAAGCTCGAAGTCGAGCGTTCAAATATTTTTCCTTTTTTCTTTTTACCGAAAACCAGGGCAATCACGAGTTAGTTTAGAGTCCCCGGGACTGAAAAATATCCCCCAACTTGCTCGAAATCGAGCCAAAGTTGGGCAAAATCACATTGCACGTAAGGCGGTGTAGGGTACTTTTTCAGTCTTAAAATGAAGTGGGCTATATTTTGTCCTAGAAGCTTGAAACCGAGCGTTTAATTAGTTTTCCTTTGTCCATTTCACTAAAACCCAAGGCCATTACGAGTTAGCTTAGGATCTCTGGGACTGAAAAATATCCCCCAAGCTGCTGGAAATGGACCCAAAGTTGGTTAAAATCACGCTGCGCGTAAAGCGGTCCTGGCTACTGTTTCAGTCTTAAAATAAAGTGGGGCTATATTTCCGCCTAGACGCTCGAAAGCGAGCGTGCCATCGTTTTACCTCTCTCCATTTCACCGAAAACCAAGGCCATCACGGGTTAGTTTAGAGTCCCCAGGACGGGAAAATATCCCCTAAGATGCTGGAAATCGACTCAAAGTTGGTCAAAATCACGCTACGCGTAAGGCGGTCTGGGCTACTTTTTAAGTCTGAAAATAAAGTGGGGCTATATTTCGGGACTAGAAGCTCGAAACCGAGCGTGGAACTGTTTTTGCGTTATGTTTGGCAAAATGCACCAAACTTGGAAAAATGCGCCACACTTGGAAAACTGCGCCACGCTTCCAAAATTGTGCCACACTTGGAAAAATGTGGCACACTTAAAAAAATGCGGTTCAGTTGGTAAAATGCGGCAACCTTGGACAAATGCTCTACACTTGGAAAAATATGCCACACTTGGAAAAAAGCGCCACACTTGGAAAACTGCGCCACACTTAGAAAAATGCGCAACCCTTTCAAAAAATGTGCCACACTTGGAAAACTGGGCAACACTTGTAAACAAATGCAAAACAGTTGGTAATATGCGCAGCACTTGGAAAATTGCTCAACGTTTGTTAAAATGCACCACACTTGGAAAAATGCGCCACGCTTGGAAAATTGCGCAATTTTTGGAAAAATGCGCGACAATTGGAAAACTGCGCAATTTTTGGAAAAATGCGCCAGACTTGGAAAAATGTGCGACACTTAGAAAAATGGGCAACACTCGGAAAAATGTGCCACACTTGAAAAAATGCGACACAGTTGGTAAAATGAAGCAACCTTGAAAAACTGCGCTACACTTAGAAAAATGTGCCCAACTTGAAAAAATGCATCACACTTGGAAAACTACGCCACACTCAGAAAAATGCGCTAAAGTTGCCATAATGTGCCAAACTTGGAAAGTTGAGTAACACTTGGAAACATGTGCTACACTTCAAAAAACGCGGCAAAGTTGTCAAAATGCGCAACCTTAAAAAGAAAAATGGGCCACACTTGGCAAAATGCGCCGCACTTGCAAAAATGCCACCAAGCAATTAAAGTACATCAAGCAAGTTAAGTACACCAAGCGAGTAAAGTACACCAAGCAATTAAAGTACATGAAGTAAGTAAAGTGCCTCAAGCAAGTAAAGGACACCAAGCAAGTAAAGTATATCAAGCAAGTAAAGTAAATCAAGAAAGTAAAGGTCACCAAGCAAGCAGAGTAGATCAAGCGAGTTAAGTATACGAAGTAAGTAAAGTACAGGAAGCTCGTACAGTAACTGGGGACATAATATGTTGCTGTACACCAAGTACTCACTATTACATGTAACTATACGCGGATGCATATATGGTATTCTGCCATGAAGTATATACCATTGCTGGGGATGTTTTGGGCTTAACAGAGCTTTTGATTGACACTTAAAGAGAAATCGACAATTATACAGTGGCAATGATGAGTAAGAAAAATAGAAATTATGAACATAAAAAATTATCCAACTATAATATAGATGAATAAATCAGAATTGAATAATTTATCAAAGAAACAATTAGTTGATCTATTGTTGAAAGATCAACAAAAATCAAAACAACCTATTCCAGCACCTCGGAAAACTGTAAAACAAATGATACAAGATTATGAGGAAAATATTATTGCACCACCTCTGGAATTTAGACATAAACCAATTCCTAAACCTCGTATTAAATCCAAAAAACCACCTTTTCCAAAACCTAGAACAAAAGTAGTAGAATTATCTATTGGAGCTATGTTGAAGATAGAGAAACCAATCCCTAAACCTCGTATCAAATCTAAAAAACCAATACCAGCTCCAAGAACTAGAATAGCGCTGGTTAAACTAGCTCTGAAAGATGCTGTTAAAACTTATAAGATTAATTTGAAAAATAAAAGTGATCCGTTGGTTCAATTACAAACAACCAGACAAGCAATTGGTCATCATTTTAATAAATCTCACTTGGAAAAAAGTAAGAATTTCAAATTTTATGAAACTATGAGAGTAACCTTCATCAAAGAAGTTCCTAGTAATGAGAAAAGGGATGATATCGAGGTTGAAATTGATAATATGGGTGGTAAGCATTGTTTGAAACGAAAAATTGCTCATTTCAATAGTAAAGCCAAGACTGTCACAAATATCATTGATTTAAATCAACAATTGAAAATTTCTCAGGAAGAGATTCTGAAAAAGATTGCACAATGGCTATCAGAGGGTAGTGGTTGGATAATCGATAAAATTGATAACCATTATCTGAATATTGTCAAATATGTTCCACTGTCAGCCAAGTCATATATCCAACTTCCGAAAGAGTTGAGAAACCCAACAAAACGCCTGATCAATGTGAAAAATAAGGACAATCGGAATGTTTCAGATGGTGTCATATCAGGTATTTGAATCCACAAGAGATTCATCCGGAGAGAATCAAGAAATCAGACAGATCACTTATTAATAAGTTAGATTATTCTAATGTTGAATTTCCGGTTAAAGTCACTAGTTTCAATAAAATTGAGAAACAGAACAGTATCAGAATTAATGTTTTCGGTTATGAAAATAAACAAGCATATCCAATGTATGTTTCCAAAGAACGATTTGATGATCATTTGAATCTTCTATTAATAACCAATGAGGACAAACAACACTATTTGTTGATCAAAGACTTTGATAGATTCATGTACAATCAAACCAAACATGAGCATAGAAAACACTCTTGTATGTACTGTCTACAGTGTTTGTCATCTGAAGATCTTCTTAGTAAACACAAGACTGAGTGTATTGTTATTAACGGTGAACAAGCAATAAAAATGCCTGAGAAGGGTGAGAAAATTAAGTTTCAAAATCACAGCCCACAGTTACAAGCACCATTTGTGATTTATGCTGATTTCGAAGCAGTTACAGAAAAAGTAGATTCTTGTAAACCAAATGATAATGATTCATATACTGAAGCTTATCAAAAACATACTGATCGTGGATTCAGTTATAAAGTCGTCTGCTGTTATGATGATAAGTATTCCAAACCAGCTCAAATTTACCGAGGTGAAAATGCGGTTTGCAAATTCATGGAAAAAATAATAGATGAAGTGAAATACTGCAGAAATACTATCAAATACAAGTTCAATAAACCAATCAAGATGACTCCTGCTGACGAAGAGACTTTCAAACAAGCAACAGAGTGCCATATTTGTGGCAAGTATAACAACAAGGACAAAAGAGTCAGAGATCATTGTCACGTGACAGGTAAATACAGAGGGTCTGCTCATGAAGCTTGCAACCTCAATTTTCAACTAACAGATAAGATACCAGTCATATTTCATAATCTTAGAGGTTATGACAGCCATTTTATAACGCAGCAGATTGGTCAAATAGCTAAGAATAACACCTATACCAATAAGAAAGGTGAAGAGCAAGAAATGAAGATTAATTGCATCCCGAATAGTATGGAGAAATATATGGCATTCATGTTAGGCCACAATTTGGTATTTATTGATAGTTTCCAGTTCATGAGTTTGGATAAACTAGTCGATAATCTGCCCAAGGAATCATTAAAATACACATCTGAAGTTTTCCAAGGAAAAGCACTTGAATTGATGTCAAAGAAAGGTGTTTATCCATACGACTATATGGACTCATTTGAAAAGTTCAATGAAACCAAGCTACCAACAAAAGATTAATTCTACAGTATTCTAAATGATGAACATATCTCTGATGATGACTATAAACATGCCAAGCGTGTTTGGAAAGGATTTGAGCTCAAGAATATGGGTGAGTACCATGATCTATATTTGATGTCAGATATTCTGTTACTTGCTGATGTATTTGAAAATTTCAGGAAACCATGCCTTGAATACTATAAGCTCGATCCAGCTCATTATTTCACGAGTCCAGGTTTATCTCGGGATGCCATGCTTAAGATGACAAATATTGAACTTGAATTAATGAGTGATATTGATATGTTTCAATTTATTGAGAAGGGTATGCGTGGAGGAACAAGCTATATCGCCAACAGATTTGGTGGGGCTAATAACAAGTACATGAAATCATATGACAAGACTAAACTGTCAAAGTACATCACTTATCTTGATGCTAATAACCTATATGGTTGGGCTATGAGTCAGTATCTTCTAATTGGTAAATTCAGATGGATGACAGACAAACAGGCCAATAAAGTAGATCTCGGTAAATACACAGATGATGGCAAAACAGGATTGATTTTATAAGTGGAACTGGTATACCCTCATGAATTGCATGATCTACACAATGATTTTCTTCTTGCTCCTGAACAGGTAAAAGTCACCGAAAATATGCTTTCAGAATATTGCCGGCAAATAAAAGACAAATTTAATATCTCAATAGGGCAGGTTCATAAATTGATCCCCACATTAAGCAACAAACAAAAATATGTTCTCCACTATAGGAATCTACAATTGTATCTCTCCTTGGGATTGAAGCTGACCAAAATCCATCGTGTTTTAAAATTCAATCAATCACCCTGGTTGAAGAGCTACATTGATTTCAACTCACAGAAAACAACTAATGCTAAAAACTCGTTTGAAAAAGACTTCTTCAAACCGATGAATAATGCAGTGTTTGGTAAGACAGTGGAGAATGTTCGTAAGTGAGTTGATGTGAAGCTTTTTACTTGTTAAGCCAACTTATGTTTCATCCAAAACTTTCGATAAAAATTTAGTAGCTAGACTGTTCGCAGTCCCTATTTTTCCGTAAGATCGTAGATGTCGATCGTTGAGTTTGACGGGCCGCCATCTTGGTCTCTTGATGCGAGCGAAACTGGGGAGAGTACAAAATGCCCGTGGGTAGGGGTGGTGGAGGGCACGGCGGGAGGGAAAGAATAGGGAGACTGTAACAGCTTCAATGTGTCTCGTGTTCAAGGGGCGCGGCCGAATTTTGGCGCCTCTGTTAATCACATCAATTAACAATCTCCTCCCCTGAGAAAAAACCTGTCAAATCAGGGAAATATGATATTACATGTTACTGTGTTGTGAATTTCGAAACATTTTGAACGTTTACTAAGTTGAGTCGAATGAATGCGGGACAGAAGAACTCTTCTCTGACTCCGAAAAAAGCGGCAAAGCCTGCAGAGAATTCCAATTATTCAGATGCGTGCCGTCTTTGCGGCATTAATTGTAAAATTTCAGTGGGTGAGTTCGGGGGAAAGAAGAGTACATTTCGACCGAAAATTTATTAAAGATCCCTCAAAGGGTTGGAGTTGACAAAATTCCCTTGCGAGATCTTTTGAAAATACATCTTGATGTTGAAGTCAACAAGATGAGAAATCTCTCGTGTTTGCGCGAAGTGCGCATTAAAGATTCGCAATACAAGTACCTTGATCGAGTTCATCAGGACAGCTCTTAATCGCGAAAACACCGACGCGGAAAGTCAAGGTGAACAGCGTTTGAAAAGAATGAACATCGTTTCACCGCAATGAAACATCAAAAAACCTCAGAAACCTGATCTGCTCCTTAATGATGCTACGTAGCGGCACAATTACAAGGCAGGAAGGTCTGCCTGAAGAACAACCAACGGAGCTTTCAGCCATTTCCTTCGCCAAAACGAAACTTTGATACTAGTATATTCGAAACTCTTGCCAAAACCAGTTGAAAGAACCGCCAAAACATCTTTTCCTTTCGAGTAAACGAGAAACAGCCTCCTTTTGCTCGCACTTTAACACCAATCCTCCAAGACAAGAAGCAGACAGACGATCAAAATCAAAACATTCTCCAGCAAATTCTCTTGAAACTGACGCCATTTTGGCCTGAGCCGCGAAGTGATGAATGTCACTTTCTGTTTAGACTACGAGTAGTCCCTCTTTCGCTTAGTCCGTCGTGCGTGACGCGAAAGAAATTCGCGAGAAAAAAATGGCCCCGCGAAATCCTGGGGGCGAGGAGCGCGCGAAAGGAGGGACTACCTCCTAAGCCCAAGAGTTTGCCCTTTCACGGCCGAGTGATTTTTCGGTGTAGGATTTCTCATCTTGACGTCCTCTTATTATCGCCTGTTATCAATAGCCCCAGGAGATCTGAATAAAATTGCTCTACTCCACTCTTCAAGTAGCCAGGCAAAAACATATGCCGTGAGAAGTATATCTGCGTTTAGTGTTCATTCAGCGAAACTGCCAAAGAAGTTTTAAAAAGAAGACGGCGAAAGAGGCCTCTTGTAACGATTTTCGCTGCGTCTAAAAGTTATTGCGAAAATTTCAACAGAGTTTCAACCGAGAATTTATTTACATTATACATTATACATTATACATAGGAGATCATCCAACTGCGGTGAAATGTTTGCCGATAGCAGCGGAAAATTTCAGGTGAATGTTCGGTTTCAAATAAGAAGCCAGTTCAATCTTTCAAATGGACGGCAGAAAAAGGCCAAGCTCAGTGAATTTATAGTCGTTGCTGACTTAGACGATGCCGTTGAGCGGCGAAATCACTAACACGCTCGCAGTCGAGTTGGAGGCAGAAAGCTTTGCCAAACGAAACACTGGATAAATTTAAATCTTTCCAAAGCCTGGTGGCAGATTCGCAAGAACATCACGGCTTGCGAAGCTCGAATCCAACGCTTCGATTTGCTCCGGTTCCAAAAAATTCCTGCAAGACGTCACAGGTATCTCGAATGTTGACAACACGTTGTCAACGCTCCTAACATAAGCCAATCATATTTTTGCGTTGTGAGACCAACGCGTAATTCAAACTCTTGAGCTTAGGCGGTAGTCCCTCCTTTCGCGCGCTCCTCGCCTCCAGGATTTCGCGCGGCCATTTTTTTCTCGCGGTTTTCTTTCGCGTCACGCACGACGGACTAAGCGAAAGAGGGACTACTCGTAGTCTACTTTCTGTTACTCAAGTTGTCAACGCTCTGATGAACTCTATTGTCCCTTCGACCAATCCGGTGTTGCCGTTGCTGGAACAACTAACGCAGCGAACACGAGACAGAGGGAAGCTGTTACGGTCTCCCTTTTTTTCCGCCCCTTCGTTCCCACGCTATAAACCCCACCGCCACTACCCACGGGCATTTTGTACTCTCCCCAGTTTCGCTGGCATCAAGAGACCAAGATGGCGGCCCGTCGAACTCAACGATCGACATCTACGATATCACGGAGAAATAGGGGACTGCGAACAGTCTATGTAGTAGCAGTACACAAAATCAAAGAAGCACTCACCTTGAATAGACCTGCTTATATAGGTATATGTATTTTGGTCTTGAGTAAGACTTTAATGTACGACTTTCATTATAATTACATCAAACAAAAATATAAATCAAAAGCCAAGTTATTATTCACTGACACTGATAGTTTAACATAAGAAATTCAAACAAAAGATGTGTATAAGGATTTCTTCAAAAATAAAGACAAATTTGATAACAGTGATTATCCAGAAATCAGTAAATTTTACGATAAATCCAATAAGAAAGTAATCGGCAAATTCAAGGATGAAGCTGCTGGAGAAATAATTATAACAGAATTCATTGCTCTTCGAAGTAAGATGTATTCTTACACCAAGGACAACGGTGAAAATGGTAAAACCGCCAAGGGCATCAAAAAAATCATAATCAAAAAGAGTATCAATCATGCAGACTACAGTAAACGGCATGTAATGCTTACTTGTTCCCTTTGTTCCATTGTTCCTCTTTGAGCTGATTAATACAATTCACCTTTCTCCCTTCTGTTTACTTTTCAAATTATGACCGGCAGTGAGACTTATGAAATAAAACAATGTTAAAGAATAATGTGATAGATCCCCAAGAGAAATCCAGTGGCGGATCCAGACTTTCACCAATACAGTTTATTTCAGTTCAAAGACAAGCATAGTTCAGATATTCCAGTGCTAATACACTGCTCTGACAGTGCTCATTCAATTTAATTCACCTCAAGACAGCAAAAAGTCCGGGCTAAACAGCGCTCACCAATACGTAAATTTAATGTTGACCCTTGACCTATCGCGTGTGCAACTTGCTTGTAGATCTAAAGTTGTATGTATAGACGATGTGTTCGTATTATCAGTTTGCCGGTGAGCGCAAATTTATTCGACTTTGCATAAAGCACAATCCACAATAAAAATCTTCTTTTAAATGCTGATATTAAAGACACTACGCGGATCCTACAAACTGCAAAAGACAGCCGCAAAGGACAAGTTCCTAGTTCCCCGAAAGGCGAATAAACTCTTTCTGCTGATCCTAGAAGCTGCAAAGAAATGAATAAACATTCATCTCTCCGGATAAAGTGAAACGTGTTGTTTAAAGTACATCAACAACATACGCAAACTTGAAAACAACAAACAGTATTTTCATTGTTTCTCTCTGAAATCAACACCATATCTTGAAATAACAGACATTTGGCAACGCTAATTACCTCACCGGAAATTAATTTGTTGTTTTAACCTTATACCTGTTTTTAATGAACCTTCCTATTGATTTACCTCTGACAAAGCCATTATCTATTGTTTAATCACAACCACTCTTCCGTTGAGAGAAAATTTAAAATACCACATTTGTAAAACTTTACAAAAAACTACAACCTGCAAATGAATTGTAACTTTTATTACAAAAATGACCTGTTTTCCATTGTGAGTGTTTTTCAGCTGAAAATCCTGTGGTTAAATCACGTCTTCTAGACTCTTCTAGTTGTTTTTCACAAACCAAACCTAATTTGTGCTCTTATCATGCGCGACAGCTATAAGCTGTTTTCATTACAGCAAAATGATTAGTTCTTCAGCGAATTACTTTTTTTACAGTTGAAAGATACATTGCATTGCCTCCAGGTAAAATGTAAACAATGGCATAAACCAAAACTTTCCCCTTACACGACTTGAGTATTCTGTGGCTTTCATGTAAATGTTGTGTAACGGAACCGCCACTCTGTATTGCATTAAAGAGACCATAATCTAAGCTACATTAGCCAGTTCTGATAAAGATAAAACTTTCAGCTAGCTCAATTTTTCCTAACACTATTCCCTATTGCTTTCTGCTATCTCAACTGCTTTCACAGCGAACCTCTTCAATGTTCTTCTTCAATTCTAGTTCAATTTCACAACTATTTCAGCCCACAGATACGTTTAGTTCAGCCCTAAACAACGCTCACCAATACATAAATTTAATGTAGACCCTTGACCTATCGCGTGTCCCACAAACATAAGTTTAGTTCAGATATCTCAGAGCTCATACAATGCTCACACAGTGCTTTTTTACTACCTCCCGGAGTGTATTTCCCTTCCACTGAGGGTGAATCGTGCGCGACATAAACGGGACGAAACTATGCGAAATCACTATCCAAAGGAATGCAAGCACGCCAGCATAAAGCGATGACGTCACACAATACGTCATCGCTTAGAAATATAATACAGCACATTTCCAAAACTTCATAAAAACTAAAAACTGCAAATGAATCGTACCCTGACTTCACTATCACCACTGTAAACAGTATATTTCAGTTCTCAACAATGCTCATACAGTGCTCTCACGGTGCTCATTCTGTTCACACAATGCTCATTCAATTCACTTCAAGACTGGCAAAAGTACAACTGCGCTACCAATCTGTAAATTTAATATAGACCCTTCAGCTATCGCGTGTGCCACTTGCTTGTCTATCTAAATTTGTATGTATGGATGATATGTTCTTATTATGAGTTCGCCAATAAGCCCAAATTTATCCGACCGTGTATAAACCAAAATCAACCCCCAAATCTTCGTTTAAAATTGAAATTAAAAGCACTCCGCTGGTCCTACAAACAGAAAATGAAAAGAGCAAACGAAAAGTTGCTCTCTCTGAAATCGACACCCTATTATCTTTAAAAATATTTGGAAACACTAATTACCTCACCGGAAATTAATTTGTTGTTTTAACTGTATACTTGTCATATGGATTAAAAGCCCTCTGCTAATCCTTCAAACAGCAAAGGAAAGCCGCAACGCCCTCACCTATCGCCTGTACGACTTACTTGTCTACCTAAACTTGTATGTATGGAGGATATGTTCTTATTATGAGTTTGCCCGTGAACGCAAATTTAAACAGCCAAGGAAAGCGGCAAAGCCCTCACCTATCGCCTGTGCGACTTACTTGTCTATCTAAACTTGTATGTATGGAGGATATGTTCTTGTTATGAGTTTGCCCGTGAATGCAAATTTATCCGATACTGTATAAACCAAAATACAACCCTAAATCCTCTTTTAAAAGCTAGAATTAAAAGCACTCCGCTGAACCCACTAACAGCATCTCCCAGAGTGCATTTCGCTTCCACAGAGGGATAAAAAGTGCGCGACAAAAGCGCGAGGAACATAAACGTGACGAAATCACTATCCAAAGGAGTTCAGCGTGCCAGCATAAAGCGATGACATCACATCATAAGTCATCGCTTAAAATATACACAAATGTTTCATAAGATGAAAACAATAAAGTCAGATCATCACGTAATCGGATCTTATGAATTGAATAAAGTATCACTATCATGTTTTGATGATAAATGATATCTTCATGATGATGGTATTAATTCTTATGCCTATTGTCACCGTTTGATTCAATAAAATCAGCAGTAATCTCGCTTGAAGTTTTTGGTTCATCAATAAATTCATTCTCCAATTTTTGAAAATCTTTGGTGATGTTCAAATTCCTTTGGTGCAGTCTAGTGCTAAGGTGTCTATATTGGCATAGGCTAAAATAGGGACTGGACCATTGGACCCTTGGACCTTTGGACTATTTTTGGACTATTTTTTGCACTATTTCTTGGACTATTTCTTGGACAAAATTTTAGACTATTTTTCAAGGGGTGGGTAGGTAGTTTTGTCAGGGGGGTGGTTTATCATATCTTCTTCCTCAGGGAAGGGTAGGTAGAAGGTAGGTAGTTTTTTCTCTTTGGGAGGGGTGGGCAGGGGAATTTTGTCAAAATATATGATTCTTACTCATCAAAAATTAACACTTAGGAAGAGGTGGGTAGGTAGGAAGTTTTGTCAGGGGAAATGGTTGATCATATGTTCCTCCTTAGGGAGGGGAGTGTACGTAGTTTTCGTTAGGGGGAGAAGTGCTAATTACAGCACTTGAATCATTACACATAATAAACCATCTGAAAGCAATAGTCACACAACACATCCTCGCATGCGCACAACCTATTAACACGAGAGGAGAATGTAAGTAAAAGTTGTCATCTATGAGGGGAGGGGACCGTAATTATTACATAAAAGTTACCAGCATTAGGGAAACATTTTTCGATTCTTGTTCGCTGTGTCGCTTATTGACTTGTGCCAATGCAACTTGCTGCTTATAGTTTGCTAACTAATGGATCGTTTGCACCAGTCGGCTTCGACTATATTTCTCCCGCGGATAAGAACCGTCACAAGAGTTATTTCCATTCCCTTTAATCTACCTACCCGTCCCTGAGGAAGAACATATGATAAACAACCCCCCTAACAAAACTACCTTGCCATCCCTTAAAAAAATAGTCCAAAATTTAATCCAAGAAATAGTCAAAAAAGCAGTCCAAAAAATAGTCCAAAGATCCAAGTGTCCAATGGTCCAGTCTATATTTTACCCTATGCCATCTGTATTTATCAGTCATTTGATAATTTTTGTTGTTTAAAAAAACAGTACAGTTCCATGGTGGATTATATTTCATCATTATCGGTGTAGATAATTTTAATGGTTTGACAAGAACGATTTCATCGCATGGCGATATCCCGTGTACAATAAAGAATGCGTGACGTTCTCAGAAAGACAGCGGAACTTTCCCTCGGAAAAGAGTCATCCAATTTCTTTTGTTAGACTGTGGTATGATTTATTTCTAACACGGAAGAAACATATCATCCACTGGACTTTCCCTAATCGTTCTCACTTTACTTCTTACGCGTAAGAAACACATCATACAGCAGACTTTCCCTAATCGTTCTCACTTTATTTCTTACGCGTAAGAAACACATCATCCACTAGAATTTCCCTAATCGTTCTCACTTTATTTCTGACGCGTAAGAAACACATCATCCGCTAGACTTTCCCTAATCTTTCTCACTTTATTTCTTACGCGTAAGAAACACATCATCCACTAGAATTTCCCTAATCGTTCTCACTTCATTTCTTACGCGTAAGAAACACATCATCCACTAGAATTTCCCTAATCGTTCTCACTTTATTTCTTACGCGTAAGAAACACGTTATCCACTAGAATTTCCCTAATCGTTCTCACTTTATTTCTTACCCGTAAGAAACATATCATCCACTAAACTTTCCCTGATTGTTCTCACTTTATTTCTTACGCCTAAGAAACACGTAATCCTCTGGACTTTCGCTAATCATTCTCACTTTATTATTCCTTGCTGTTAAGAAGTACATAACCCAGTGGACTTTGTCTAATCGTTGACACTTTATTTCTTACGCGAAAGAAACAAATCATCGCCTAGACTTTCCCTAATCGTTCTCACTTTATTATTTCTTACGTGTAACAAGCGCATAATCCACTAGACTTTCCCTAATCTTTCTGACCTTATTTCTTGCGCGTATGACACACATAATCCACTGGACTTTCGCTAATCGTTCTCACTTTATTTCTTAGGCGTAAGAAACAAATCATCCCCTAGAATTTCCCTAATCGTTCTCACTTTATTTCTTACGCGTAAGAAACACATTATCCACTACACTTTCCCTAATCGTTCTCACTTTATTTCTTACGCGTTAAAATCACATCATCCACTGGACTTTCCCTAATTGTTCTCACTTTATTTCTTGCGCGTAAGAAACACAAAATCCACTGGACTTTCGCTAATCGTTCTCACTTTATTTCTTGCGCGTAAGAAACACAAAATCCACTGGACTTTCCCTAATCGTTCTCACTTTATTTCTTGCGCGTAAGAACCACAAAATCCACTGGACTTTCGCTAATCGTTCTCACTTTATTTCTTGCGCGTAAGAAACACAAAATCAACCGGACTTTCCCTAATCGTTCTCACTTTATTACTTGCGCGTAAGAAACAGATCATCCACTGGCCTTTCCCTAATCGTTCTCACTTTATTTCTTGCGCGTAGGAAACACAAAATCCACTGGACTTTCCCTAATCGTTCTCACTTCATTTCTTGCGCGTAAGAAACACATAATCTACTTGCCTCTCGCTAATCATTCTCACTTTATTTGTTGCTCGTAAAAAACACAAAATCCACTGGACTTTGGCTAATCGTTCTCAGTTTATTTCTTGCGCGTAAGAAACACATAATCCACTGGACTTTCGCTAATCGTTTTCACTTTATTTCTTGCGCGTAAGAAACACAAAATCCACTGGACTTTCGCTAATCGTTCTCACTTTATTTCTTGCGCGTAAGAAACACAAAATCCACTGGACTTTCGCTAATCGTTCTCACTTTATTTCTTGCGCATAACAAACACAAAATCCACTGGACTTTCCCTAATCGTTGTCACTTTATTTCTTGCGCGTAAGAAACACAAAATCCACTGGACTTTTCCTAATCGTTCTCACTTTATTTCTTGCCCGTAAGAAACACAAAATCCACTGGACTTTCCCTAATCGTTGTCACTTTATTTCTTGAGCGTAAGAAACACATAATCTACTGGACTTTCCCTAATTGTTCTCACTTTATTTCTTGCGCGTAAGAAACACAAAATCCACTGGACTTTCGCTAATCGTTGTAGCTTGATTTCTTGCGCGTAAGAAACACATAATCAACTGGAATTTCGCTAATCGTTGTAGCTTCATTTCTTGCGCGTAAGAAACACATACTCCACTGGACTTTTGCTAATCGTTCTCACGTTATTTCTTGCGCGTAAGAAACACAAAATCCACTTGACTTTCGCTAATCGTTCTCACTTTATTTCTTGCGCGTAAGAAACACATAATCTACTTGCCTCTCGCTAATCGTTCTCACTTTATTTGTTGCGCGTAAAAAACACAAAATCCACTGGACTTTCCCTAATCGTTCTCAGTTTATTTCTTGCGCGTAAGAAACACATAATCCACTGGACTTTCCCTAATCGTTTTCACTTTATTTCTTGCGCGTAAGAAACACAAAATCCACTGGACTTTCGCTAATCGTTCTCACTTTATTTCTTGCGCGTAAGAAACACAAAATCCACTGGACTTTCGCTAATCGTTCTCACTTTATTTCTTGCGCATAACAAACACAAAATCCACTGGACTTTCCCTAATCGTTGTCACTTTATTTCTTGCGCGTAAGAAACACAAAATCCACTGGACTTTTCCTAATCGTTCTCACTTTATTTCTTGCCCGTAAGAAACACAAAATCCACTGGACTTTCCCTAATCGTTGTCACTTTATTTCTTGAGCGTAAGAAACACATAATCTACTGGACTTTCCCTAATTGTTCTCACTTTATTTCTTGCGCGTAAGAAACACAAAATCCACTGGACTTTCGCTAATCGTTGTAGCTTGATTTCTTGCGCGTAAGAAACACATAATCAACTGGAATTTCGCTAATCGTTGTAGCTTCATTTCTTGCGCGTAAGAAACACATACTCCACTGGACTTTTGCTAATCGTTCTCACGTTATTTCTTGCGCGTAAGAAACACAAAATCCACTTGACTTTCGCTAATCGTTCTCACTTTATTTCTTGCGCGTAAGAAACACATAATCTACTTGCCTCTCGCTAATCGTTCTCACTTTATTTGTTGCGCGTAAAAAACACAAAATCCACTGGACTTTCCCTAATCGTTCTCAGTTTATTTCTTGCGCGTAAGAAACACATAATCCACTGGACTTTCCCTAATCGTTTTCACTTTATTTCTTGCGCGTAAGAAACACAAAATCCACTGGACTTTCCCTAATCGTTCTCACTTTATTTCTTGCGCGTAAGAAACACATAATCCACTGGACTTTCGCTAATCGTCGTAGCTTGATTTCTTGCGCGTAAGAAACAGAAAATCCACTGGACTTTCGCTAATCGTTCTCACTTTATTTCTTGCGCGTAAGAAACACAAAATCCACTGGACTTTCCCTAATCGTTCTCACTGTATTTCTTGCGAGTAAGAAACACAAAATCCACTGGACTTTCGCTAATCGTTCTCACTTTATTTCTTGCGCGTAATAAACAGAAAATCCACTGGATTTCCCTAATCGTTTTAACTTTATTTCTTGCGCGTAAGAAACACAAAAGCCACTGGAGTTTTGCTAATCGTTCTCACTTTATTTCTTGCGCGTAAGAAACACAAAATCCACTGGATTTCCGCTAATCGTTGTCACTTTATTTCTTGCCTGTAAGAAACACAAAATCCACTGGACTTTCGCTAATCGTTCTCACTTTATTTCTTGCGCGTAAGAAACACAAAATCCACTCGACTTTTGCTAATCGTTCTCACTTTATTTCTTGCGCGTAAGAAACACATAATCCACTGGACTTTTCCTAATCGTTCTCACTTTATTTCTTGCGCGTAAGAAACACATAATCCACTGGACTTTCCCTAATCGTTCTCACTTTATTTCTTGCGCGTAAGAAACACAAAATCCACTGGACTTTTCCTAATCGTTCTCACTTTATTTCTTGCGCGTAAGAAACACATAATCCACTGGACTTTCCCTAATCGTTCTCACTTTATTTCTTGCGCGTAAGAAACACAAAATCCACTGGACTTTGGCTAATCGTTCTCACTTTATTTCTTGCGCGTAAGAAACACATAATCCACTGGACTTTCGCTAATCGATGTAGCTTGATTTCTTGCGCGTAAGAAACACATAATCCACTGGACTTTCGCTAATCGTTCTTACTTTATTACTTGCGCGTAAGAAACACATAATCCACTGGACTTTCCCTAATCGTTCTCACTTTATTTCTTGCGCGTAAGAAACACATAATCCACTGGACTTTCCCTAATCGTTCTCACTTTATATGTTCCGCGTAAGAAACACAAAATCCACTGGACTTTCCCTAATCGTTCTCACTTTATTTCTTGCGCGTAAGAAACACAAAATCCACTGGACTTTCCTAATCCTTCTCGCTTTATTTCTTGCGCGTAAGAAACACAAAATCCACTGGACTTTCGCTAATCGTTCTCGCTTTATTTCTTACGCGTAAGAAACACAAAATGCACTTGACTTTCCTTAATCGTTCTCGCTTTATTTCTTGCGCGTAAGAAACACAAAATCCACTGGACTTTCCCTAATCGTTCTCACTTTATATGTTGCGCGTAAGAAACACAAAGTCCACTGGACTTTCCCTAATCGTTCTCGCTTTATTTCTTGCGCGTAAGAAACACAAAATCCACTGGACTTTCGCTAATCGTTCTCACTTTATTTCTTGCGCGTAAGAAACACAAAATCCACTGGACTTTCCCTAATCGTTCTCACTTTATTTCTTGCGCGTAAGAAACACAAAATCCACTGGACTTTCGCTAATCGTTCTCACTTTATTTCTTGCGCGTAAGAAACACAAAATCCACTGGACTTTCGCTAATCGTTCTCGCTTTATTTCTTACGCGTAAGAAACACAAAATGCACTTGACTTTCCTTAATCGTTCTCGCTTTATTTCTTGCGCGTAAGAAACACAAAATCCACTGGACTTTCCCTAATCGTTCTCACTTTATATGTTGCGCGTAAGAAACACAAAGTCCACTGGACTTTCCCTAATCGTTCTCGCTTTATTTCTTGCGCGTAAGAAACACAAAATCCACTGGACTTTCGCTAATCGTTCTCACTTTATTTCTTGCGCGTAAGAAACACAAAATCCAGTGGACTTTCCCTAATCGTTCTCACTTTATTTCTTGCGCGTAAGAAACACAAAGTCCACTGGACTTTCGCTAATCGTTCTCACTTTATTTCTTGCGCGTAAGAAACACAAAATCCACTGGACTTTCATTAATCGTTGTCACTTTATTTCTTGCGCGTAAGAAACACATAATCCACTGGACTTTCGCTAATCGTTCTCACTTTATTTCTTGCGCATATGAAACACAAAATCCACTGGACTTTCGCTAATCGTTCTCACTTTATTTCTTGCGCGTAAGAAACACAAAATCCCCTGGACCTTCGCTAATCGTTTTCACTTTATTTCTTGCGCGTAAGAAACACAAAATCCACTGGACTTTACCTAATCGTTCTTACTTTATTACTTGCGCGTAAGAAACACATAATCCACTGGACTTTCCCTAATCGTTCTCACTTTATTTCTTGCGCGTGAGAAACACATAATCCACTGGACTTTCCCTAATCGTTCTCACTTTATTTCTTGCGCGTAAGAAACACAAAATCCACTGGACTTTCGCTAATCGTTCTCACTTTATTTCTTGCGCGTAAGAAACACAAAATCCACTGGACTTTCGCTAATCGTTCTCGCTTTATTTCTTACGCGTAAGAAACACAAAATGCACTTGACTTTCCTTAATCGTTCTCGCTTTATTTCTTGCGCGTAAGAAACACAAAATCCACTGGACTTTCCCTAATCGTTCTCACTTTATATGTTGCGCGTAAGAAACACAAAGTCCACTGGACTTTCCCTAATCGTTCTCGCTTTATTTCTTGCGCGTAAGAAACACAAAATCCACTGGACTTTCGCTAATCGTTCTCACTTTATTTCTTGCGCGTAAGAAACACAAAATCCACTGGACTTTCATTAATCGTTGTCACTTTATTTCTTGCGCGTAAGAAACACATAATCCACTGGACTTTCGCTAATCGTTCTCACTTTATTTCTTGCGCATATGAAACACAAAATCCACTGGACTTTCGCTAATCGTTCTCACTTTATTTCTTGCGCGTAAGAAACACAAAATCCCCTGGACCTTCGCTAATCGTTTTCACTTTATTTCTTGCGCGTAAGAAACACAAAATCCACTGGACTTTACCTAATCGTTCTTACTTTATTACTTGCGCGTAAGAAACACATAATGCACTGGACTTTCCCTAATCGTTCTCACTTTATTTCTTGCGCGTAAGAAACACAAAATCCACTGGACTTTACCTAATCGTTCTTACTTTATTACTTGCGCGTAAGAAACACATAATCCACTGGACTTTCCCTAATCGTTCTCACTTTATTTCTTGCGCGTGAGAAACACATCATCCACTAGAATTTCCCTAATCGTTCTCACTTTATTTCTTGCGCGTAAGAAACACATCATCCACTAGAATTTCCCTAATCGTTCTCACTTTATTTCTTACGCGTAAGAAACACATCATCCACTAGAATTTCCCTAATGGTTCTGACTTTATTTCTTACGCGTTAGAAACACATCATCCACTAGACTTTCCCTAATCGTTCTCACTTTATTTCTTACGCGTAGGAAACACGTTATCCACTAGAATTTCCCTAATCGTTCTCACTTTATTTCTTGCGCGTAAGAATCACATAATCCACTGGACTTTCCCTAATCGTTCCCACATTATTTCTTGCGCGTAAGAAACACAAAATCCACTGGACTTTCCCTAATCGTTCTCACTTTATTTCTTGTGCGTAAGAAACACATGATCCACTGGACTTTCCCTAATCGTTCTCACTGTATTTCTTGCGCGTAAGAAACACATAATCCACTGGACGTTCCCTAATCGTTCTCACTTTATTTCTTGCGCGTAAGAAACACATAATCCACTAGACTTTCGCTAATCGTTCTCACTTTATTTCTTGCGCGTAAGAAACACATCATCCACTAGAATTTCCCTAATCGTTCTCACTTTATTTCTTACGCGTAAGAAACACATCATCCACTAGAATTTCCCTAATGGTTCTGACTTTATTTCTTACGCGTTAGAAACACATCATCCACTAGACTTTCCCTAATCGTTCTCACTTTATTTCTTACGCGTAGGAAACACGTTATCCACTAGAATTTCCCTAATCGTTCTCACTTTATTTCTTGCGCGTAAGAAACACAAAATCCACTGGACTTTCGCTAATCGTTCTCACTTTATTTGTTGCGCGTAAAAAACACAAAATCCACTGGACTTTCCCTAATCGTTCTCAGTTTATTTCTTGCGCGTAAGAAACACATAATCCACTGGACTTTCCCTATTGGTTCTCACTTTATTTCTTGCGCTTAAGAAACACAAAATCCACTGGACTTTCCCTAATCGTTCTCACTTTGTTTCTTGCGCGTAAGAGACACAAAATCCACTGGACTTTCCCTAATCGTTCTCAGTTTATTTCTTGCGCGTAAGAAACACATAATCCACTGGACTTTCGCTAATCGTTCTCTTTTTATTTCTTAGGCGTAAGAAACAAGTCATCCACTAGACTTTCCCTAATCGTTCTCACTTTATTTCTTACGCTAATAAACACATAATCCACTACACTTTCCCTAATCGTTTTCACTTTATTTCTTACGCGTTAAAATCACATCATCCATTGGACTTTCCCTAATCGTTCTCGCTTTATCATTTTTTACGCGTAAGAAACACAAAATCCACTGGACTTTCCCTAATCGGTCTCAGTTTATTTCTTACGCGTAAGAAACACATCATCTACTGGACTTTCCTTAATCGTTCTCGCTTTATTTCCTATCCGTAAGAAACACAAAATCCACCGGACTTTCCTTAATCGTTCTCACTTTATTTCCTATCCGTAAGAAACACATCATCCACTGGCCTCTCCGTAATCCTTCTCACTTTATTTCTTACGCCTAAGAAACACGTAATCCACTGGACTTTCCCTAATCATTCTCAGTTTATTATTCCTTGCGGGTAAGAAATACATAATCCAGTGGACTTTGCCTAATCGTTGTCACTATATTTCTTACGCGAAAGAAAGAAATCATCGCCTAGACTTTCCCTAATCGGTCTCACTTTATTATTTCTTACGCGTAAGAAGCACATAATCCACTAGACTTTCCATAATCTTTCTCACTTTATTTCTTAAGCGTAAGAAACGCATCATCTACTGGACTTTCCCTAATTGTTCTCACTTTATTTCTTACGCGTAAGAAACACATCATCCACTAGACTTTCCCTGATCGTTCTCACTTTATTTCTTACGCGTAAGAAACACATTTACCCTATTATTTCTAAAACCTTAGAAACGCATCGTTCTTATTCATCATATCTCTTCTCAAACTCTACTTTATTCGTTTGATGCTTCATATTTAGTTTATGTGGGACTATATACACCAACAAATAATATTCTAAACAATACGGACAGAACCAACGTGTAACTTCCATATATATTACTTTAATAATCGGTTCAGTTTATTCCAAAATGATTCTTTTTTGTAAACAAAGTAGAACCTTTTATTCGAAAATTTACTTGATACAAATGAGTATACTTCATACTTGTTCATACAATATTGGCACATAATTTTATCCATTCTATTAATATGAGTCAATCATGGGACACAAGTCAATCAAGCCAAAGTGTAAGCCAATCGAGCCAATCGAGTCAATCAAGTCAATCAAGCCAAAGTCAAACCCAAAGACTAAGTCAATCAAGCCAATCAAGTCAGAGTTCAATTTGGGATTCTCAACCTTCGGGTGAAGAATGGTTGCCATCAGACTACGAAGAAACTGATTCAGACTAAAAACATATGGAGAGAAAACAAGATATATTATTGGTGATGGAATTGAGTGAAACAAATAAGTTTAATTGTGGAAATGTTATCCACGAAGAAATGATCAAAATGGACTACATCAATTATCCATTTTGCGATGAAGAATTACAACAGCCAACAATTAAAATAGTGTCATGTTGTGAAAAACAAGACATGATAAATAACAAGGGTACAAATGTATGCCGCAATTGTGGTACAGTAAGTGGTTATGATACAGCCAGTGAGTACGTTGATTTTCATGAAAACAAGTACAAGATTGTCAAGAAATCGGTTTAACAAAGAAAATATCATTTAGACAATGTGTTAAACGATATCACTAGTAAAAATGGATGGCAATTATCAGTACACAATGAAAATAGAATACATGATATTTTCCGAAAAATAGACAGGATAATGCCACAAATTAATGGTGATCGTAAACGAATGATTAACATTAATTTTATTCTAAAAAATTTTCGAATTTTTGGATTTACCGACTGATAATATACCAATAACGAGGTCCAAAAAACTTTGCTGATGTTGAATATTATTGGAGTAAAATAATTAATCTTATTCAGTTGTGAACAATTTATTAAACTTATCCTCAAACTTGTCGTATAATGGACACATGTCTATTATGATAGTATTTGTACAAAGCTTTCAACTCTGATATCTCAGCTTCGGTTAAATTGTTATCGATATGATTGAAATTGAAAGCAGTCTTTGATGCTTTCATATATATGGTTTAGATATTATTTAATCCAACTCAAAAATTGTCCCCAACCTTTTTTTTCTGCTGCTACCATAGCGTGAAAAGCATCTCCACCAATTGCATAAAGGTTTGTTGTGAACCCCATTCGATATGTATTTTTGAAGATGTAGGTTGAGGAAAAGAACGTGTTGTTGTTATTGTACCAGGCATTCCTGCAATTTCGGCATTTATATTTTCACCGTTTTTAACAACCCATATCATGAATTGTTTACTTTTGAAATTATTTGTTATATCGATAAATAGTTGTTCGTTACGATTGAATGTGATTGTAAGTCGGTAAGTTCTACCACCACTACCACTACTGTCTAAACGATTCAGTATTCATACATAGAATATGTCTCTCTGAGTATTTACAAACGCGCCAAAATTCTCTGAAAAATTAGTATCATGTTTGATAACGAAAAACATGGAGAAATCTTTCTGGACGTCGATATTGACATTCATTTCGCCATAGAAACCACGGAAACGGTAAGTTAAATTGAAAACAGAAAATGGTATACTACTTGGTGAACCAGTCCGAGTAGTCACTTTCAAATCGTCCAACGCAGTCACACTAGGACCACTTCTTTTGAACTCTTCTGGATCTAACAAGTCTGCGTAAAATTCGAATAATCTTTTTAACACCTCGTCGTGCAATGCCACTCGGGCTATTTGTTTTTCAGCAACGTATACTTTTGTTGTCAGTTCAGTGATGTTGTAGTTGAAAGGATCGATTTTGGTTTGCATTTCTCTTCTGAAAAATTTTACAAGATTATCTTCAAACTCATTCAACTGTTTGATATTCACAGTATCATTATTTTCGACACCGTCTTGGACATTTTTTTATCTGATTTTTCATGTCAATATTTTCATTAAAGTTTGCCGTTTGAAATTCAACAGCAGTTTTGAATGTCAGTTTGCCATTTTCTAAATAATACAGCTCATCGAAGACATCTTAGCTCAGAGCGCTCTGTTTTCCCTCGATCCCATAAATAACCAAATGACCACGCCCCTGAGATGGACTATTTGTAATACCCTGACATTTCAAGTCAACGTTGAATATGAACTCGCAGCGTGTTACACTACTTGTCCTCTTAGATTTAAGCGCTGCTTTTGACACCGTGGACCACGCGATTTTGCTAAAACGCTTGACCACTGATTTTAGTATAGGCGGGAAGGCTTTAGAGTGGTTCTCGTCGTATTTGTCGGGACGCAGCCAGCGTGTTTTGTTTGAGGGGGCTACATCTGGTAGCTTCGATCTGCGTTTTGGTGTCCCACAAGGCAGCTGTCTCGGCCCGCTTCTGTTTGTGGTTTACGCCTCCAAGCTCTTTGAGATAGTACAAGTCCACCTGCCGAGTGCGCACTGCTTCGCTGACGACACGCAACTTTACTTGTCTTTTAATCCTAACAGGCCAATGGATCAAGTGAAGGCATTGGAAGCTATGGAGCGATGCATTAGTGACTTACGTAAATGGATGTACCGGGACAAATTAAAGATCAACGATGATAAGACTGAATTTCTCGTTATCGGATCGAGACAACAGTTGCTGAAAATTAATCACAGTTCAGTCCGTGTTGGCATGATCGATATTAAGCCTGTTAAGGTAGTGCGTAATCTAGGCGCCTGGTTCGACTCGCATTTTTCTGTGAAGGTGTTTTATTAAAGCATCCTTCGGGGAGAATGAAAAAGTCATTTGGTGACAGATCCTTCACTGAGTGTGTCTGCGCCCACTCTGTGTAACGCTCTTCCTGTTAGCCTCCGCATGATCAAATGTATTTCCACGTTTAAGTCAAATCTTAAAACTTATCTTTTTAAATTAGCTTTTAATATTTCTTAAATATGTATATATAAATAAATGATGTAGTGTTTTTTTAATTATTTTTAAATTTTATTGTAGATTTTTAATACTTGTATGGTTTTAGGTTATTTATTGTTGTAATGCGCTTTTGATCAGCTGGTATGTTAAAAAGCGCACTATAAATGAATAAATTATTATTATTATTATTATTATTATTATTATTAACGTAATTGTATTCAGGTGGAGTTACATCGTACTTATGGAAGTGAATGATGAATCCACTATATTTCGAAAACAGCCTGATTGTTTGTTGACTGATATTCAGTTAGGAGGAAACAACTGACACTGTCACCTGATCCATAGCTGGTGGGAAGAATTCAATCACCAAAGTGAATTCACCCTCAGGAAGTAGATACATGTTGAATCCCAGTCGAAATGCATACCAGTTTTGTGCGTCTTTTCCAATTCTGAAACTGTAAGCTTTCTTACTAATATCATGAGGTGAATCAGAAAAGTCTTCGATACCATCAACAATAATGTTACTCTCACGTGTTGATTGATTAACATCATCCATAAGATATTGGAAAACACTTTTTTTGTTTGTTGAGTCGCTGATATGTGAGTCATTTATTTTTTTTGTAAAACTATCAGTCAGCGTTATAATCATAGCCCCGTTGATTTGGTTTACGTACCTGATATTGGTGGTTGACAGCACGTTGTGGGAGTCAGTGGATAAGTTGATGATTTTGTTGTTACTCCTGTCTAAATCAGCAGCCATTTTATTTGAACCATCAAGTAAAAGCGTTTCATTTTCGTTTGCTTTGGTTGTTAACTGTTGATAATTGACTGCATCATTGTTGTCGCTGCCAGGTGTAATGTTTATTATTTTGTTGTTCCCCATATCTAAATCCACATTCATGGAAGTTCCACCGTTAATATTCAATTTATGACCAGTCTGACAAAAAGATGATGACGATGATAAAAAAGATGGTGATGATGATCTTGATAAACATCCAATAATTTTAAAATTTCAGTACTCCACCTACAGAGTATTAATAAAATTGAAAACAGGCTACCAACTAGATCTCACCCAATCAAATTTTCACGAGCTCGTTGGCTTTCTTAAAGATGCTGAAAATTATGGGTCACGAATGCCTGATTTAAGTCAAGATACAGAAATGCTAAACATACACTGTGATTTGGTTAATATCAGCCTTGTTAATGGAGGAGATACAGATATAATTTAATCTTTCTCAACCAGTATCCTCAAACCGTCATTTAGTTTCACTATGGAACCGCAAAGAGTCACATTTAATCCTGTGAATAAGAACCCCATTTCGAGAATGAGAATATATATAACCGATGGCAAAAGACGACAGATAAATCTTAATGGCGCAGATACAGCTTTTAGCTTACTGTTGAAAAGAATTGTCGAATTTATTTATATGAAATCGTATGAATTCAAAAGATTTTACCATCCTCAAATGGGTAAATTTGTGTAAAAACACAAACGAAACGGTTTGATTGTTGACAATATATTCAAACCGATAAGAAGTATAGCATCATCTGTATTCCAAAATGTTGCCAAACCAATCGCGAAAAAAGCAATAAAATCTGGCCGGAGTAGAACACGCTGGTGAGCGTTTGGGTAAAAAAAGCAGCAGAGAAATCAGGTGATCTGATGATGAAACGACTAAGAGGTGTGAAACAAAAAACACCAACACTTCCAACGATAAAAGAAGAAAGTAGAGATATAATATTGAATCGTTTAATATCAGGAGAAGGTGTAAGGAAAAGGAAAGGAAAGGGACTACTGCTCGGAAAAACAGTCCATTCAACTCAATTCCAATACTTGGTCAAATATTATAAAACACGAATTTTTATCTAAACTAATAGTATAATGGCTTTTAGATCAAGTCAAATGTTACAACGAAATGAGTTTGTAAGATACCAGTCAGATGATGCAATCAGAGCACCAGCTAATGGTGAACACCAAGATAAAAATGGATACAAATTTACAATCAATGACAGATCAGCGTTTTACGATTGGTATAATGCTTATTTTAAAAATTCTGTTTCAAGTACCAAAACTCGCTGATGGAACAGCTTATGGTGGAGGTGATAGAATTACGGTCATCAATGGCTCACACTCTTTCATCAATCATCTGATGATCAAATCTGCTGGTAAAATCGTATATGATACAGATAATCTCCACAAGGTCAGTTTTGTTAAGAATCTATTGGAGTATTCTGATGATTTCAGCAGATCAGTTGCAAAAAACGGTCTTTGGTATTTGGATACTAGCCATCAGATTGCTAATGCTAATCAGAATGCAGGATTTGAAGCAAGACGAAGGTTAACAGTGGGAAATGCTGATGTCAATGTTATTATTCCTGTCAATAGATATTCATTCTTCGAAGTGTTAGAAGATAAGATGCTTATACCAATGCAATTACAATTCAATATAACACTTCAGAATGATGATGAGCTAATTCAAAAAGCAGATGCTGCCGATGATGGAAGAGTCGCCATTAATCGTTTTCTATTATGGGTGCCCAAATTAATTCCAAAAGATAGTGTATATGACAATTTTGTCAGCTCATTTTTGAAAGAAACTAAATGGTCCTATCTGAGATCGTCTATCAAATGTCCGCTCCAGCACAAGCAAGTGGTTTTGATCAGATTTCAGCAAGTGTGGATTATGTTAAACATATATTTGTATATCTCCAAAGAAATAAAACAAATGTCGTGGCAGAAAATCCTTACTTATTTGATACTTATAAATTGAATGCCGCTGATGCTAATAGTTATCTGACGACATGTACATTAGAATATGGAAGTGGAATATTTTATCCAGAAACTGAGTATGATACAGAAACTAAGGTGAGAATTTTTAACGATTTGTCTTATGCTGCAAGAAGAAATGATTTTAATACTGGTACACAACTGAATCTTGCAAATTTTAATGGTCTTTATGGTATGATATATTTTGATTTAACAAACCAAACAGAAAAAGTTACAAGGGATCCCAAACAGTTAATTTTCAGATACAAAATAAATGCTGCTCCAGCAGCTGCATTCAATGTTGACGCAATTGTCTTTTACGAAGAGATGCTGGTTGTGATTAACAAAATTGGTAATGAGTTAGTTATTGTGTAAATAAATAGAATAGCAAATATAGAAGTTAGTTAGTTATTCCTCAATACGAGGATGTTTTTCAAAATACATATTTTATATAATCTATATAATATATGACGCAATTATTTGAAATAAGGGTGAAATTATCACCAAATCAGAAAAAGAATCTTGCTAGTGCATTTCATAAGCGTGAAACCATTGTTCTCAGGCTTTCAAAAGATGCACTAACTGGAAATAACGTTTTGTACGTTGCACAAAATGTGCCGAAACGATTGCACAAGAATAAACAGCTCAATAAAGGATTGGACATCAAACTGGCTAAGACTAATATCAGAAACGAGGTTCGAGGTAGTCTGTTGACAAGCATATTAAGTTTAGGTCGTACTTTTGCACCTACTATAGCAAAGAAAACCTTGCATTATCTGCATTGGCCGGATTAGCTTCAGAAGGTGCTTTCCAAATTGTGAAGAAAATAACGGGAAGAGGCCAAACAGGTGGTGTTTTTATGATACCAAATAATAGTATTAGTGATCTTTTGAATACTTGTCACAATCTATTAACCAGAAAACAAGCTAGAGATTTGGCAAGAGTATTAGCAAGAGGTGATCCGAATGTTCTTCTGAAACTCTCAAATAAACAAATAGGTTCCGGGCTAGGAATTTATAAGAAATCCAAAATTGCAAAAGAAAGCGATTGATTGGGGAATTAAGAAAGCAACTCCTGTTATTCAAAAAGTTGGATCTGAAGCAATTAATTAGTTATCAACCAAAGTGAGACCAAATTACAAATATAAAACTGACAGAATGGATCTTGATGCTGACATGTACAAAGGAGGTGCAATTGATATCCAAAAAGCGATTGGCAAAATACCAAAACCAAAGGCTGGATGGACACCAGGAAAGTACAAATAAATGGGACCATATAATCCATTGAATAAGCAATTAGAATACAACCCATGCACCGGTGAGTTCTCAAATGGTACGTACAACCGTGTAATAAGGTGGATGAGATAGCTGCTGATCACGATATTTGTTATGATATGGGAAAAAAAAAAACAAAGGTGATTGTGATTGGCAAATGGTTTCATCACTGGATGAAATACCATATGGTGAAATGCCAAAGAGGGGATCAACAGCACGATTCTTGATTGATCGATAAAAAACAGAAACTGGGTCTTGGGGTATCAAAAAACGGAAGAATCCGTCGAGTGAAGTGAACTGGCAAGAAAAATTAGCTGATGAATTACACAAACCAGTAAAACGTAACTTTACTCGACGGCGTGTAACAGTCAATCATATTGATGAAATATGGTGTTCTGATTTAGTTGAAATGCAGCAGTTCAGCAAGTGGAACAAGGGCTACAGATATCTTCTGATGGTTTCAGATGCGTTTAGTAAATACGGTTGGATTGTACCGTTGAAGGATAAAAAAGGTGAATCTGTAACTGAAGCATTCAAATCCATTATCAGAGAGGGAAGAAAACCTGAGTACTTATGGACTGATGAGGGTAAAGATTATTATAACAAGCATTTGAAGGACTTGTTGGATAAGAATAACATAACACTGTATTCCACGGTAAATGAAGAAAAATCATTGTGAAAGATGGAATAAAACAATAAAAACCAAAATGTGGAAGCAGTTTACTATTTGGGGTAATACAGTAATCAGTATTTGGATATTCTACCCAAAATATTAGAACAGTATAATAACACCAAACATGGTTCAATAAAAATGACACCTGTTGAAGCTAGTCAGGAAAAAAATGAAGGAATTGTATACTTTAATCTGAATAGTAATACAGAACCATCATCAAAACCGAAGTTTAAAATCGGTAATAAGGTTAGAATAAGCAAAGGCAAGAGAAAAGTATTCGACAAAGGATATACCCCTAATTGGACTGAGGAAGTATTTACAATTGATAAGATCCAATATGCGAATCCAGTCACTTACAAATTAAAAGATCTCCACGGTGAAGAGATAACAGGCAGTTTTTATGACCCTGAGCTGTTAAAAGCCAAACAGGATATATTCAGAATTGAAAAAATCATAAGGAGAAATCATAAGAAGAAGCAAGCGTTAGTAAAGTGGAAGAGATACAGTGATGATTTCACCAGTTGGGTACCACTAAAGGATGTGCTGAAAATATAAACGTTAATCGAGTAATGTATATTAGCGACATTACTTGGTTGTGGTGAAAATAGTATAGCCTATATATACAGATAGATCGTCTATCAGATGTGTTATTTTTGCCATATCTGCTTTTGCTATTATGATAGCCAAAAATACTATTGTTTCTGGCTATATGTATATTTTATATAAAGCCATATATTCAAATGAATACTTGGAGCCGTCTAACTTTGAAAAGGCATATTTATAGCCATATTTTTTTATCGCAAGTCATTTTCACTGAACCAGCACTAGCATGAAGCTTTTTTCCAGCACTGGATAAACTTTTGAAAATCATAATCGTCCCATCGGAGCGGTTTATTGATTTGACTTTTTTCTTATTCAAATGATTATACTTCACAAAAGAATAATCTCGATTTTTTGCTGCTTTCTTACTATTCTCACTTTGTGATAATAATTGTAAATTACACAGTCTATTATCAGTTTTCACATCATTAATATGATCAATGACTTTATCACTCGGAATTGAACCGTTGAGACATTCCCATATAAATCTGTGAGCTAGCATTGAGTTTTGTTTGAATCCCAGCCCGCTGACACAACAACGATTATATCCACAATGATTTAAGCTGCACCCAACTATTTTCATTGTTCTGGTATTAATAACCTTGCCAAGATTCGACGCGGCATATTTATTATACAAAGGATGAACCTTATATATTTCAATTTCATTTTTCATACTCATACTACCAATATATCAATAACGTTTCTCTTTTATATAAGACTCAAAAGCTCTGTTTTGCCACTTGGTGAATAAGTTTTTGATTTTCAGAGGCCTGAGATAGCCTAATTTATGCTGTTTCTGGCTAAAGGAGTTTTTTGATTTCCAGAGGGGTGGCAAGAGTACTTTTTGGTCATGACCCGACTTCGCGAAGGGTTTCTAGTAGAAGGATTTTTTTTGATTTCTAGAGGGTTGGGAGACATGAAATTTGCCAATGAGAGGGCTTAGGACAAAACATACCCTAAGAGGCCTGAAAATGCATTTTTCGAGTTGAGGCCCGGCGAGGGTATTTTTTGGGTTTCTAGGGGAGTGGGTATGCCGTTTTTTGCATAATGTCCTAGTACCGCCATTTACTATACTACTTTCGGTTTTCAAAAAAATCGCCAGAAGAAAAACGTTTTGAAAACTTACTTATGAGCAGTCTGGCCGAAATATTAACTCACTTAGTGACTATAACTAGAAAGTTGCCGAGACCGGGCTAGGCACAGCGTAATTTTGACCAACTTTGGGTCGATTTCCAGGAATTTCCCAGCCCTAAGGTCTCTAAGCTAATTGGAGAAGACTTTGATTTTCAGTGAAATGGCCAAAAGAAAAATTTTTGAACGCTTACTTATGAGCAGTCTGGCCGAAATATTAACTCACTTAGTGACTATCACTAGAAAGTCGCCGAGACTGGGCTAGGCGCAGCGCGGTTTCAGTTGACGAAATGTTAACTCACTTAGTGACTATGACTAGTAAGTCGCAAATACCTGGCTACGCGCCGCGCGATTTTGACCAACTTTGGGTGGATTTCCAGGAACTTGGGCGATATTTCCCAGCCCTAGGGACTCTAAACTAATTGGAGAAGACTTTGGTTTTCAGTGAAATGTCCAGAAGAAAAATTTTTGAACGCTTACTTATAAGCAGTCTGGCCGAAATATTAACTGACTTAGTGACTATGACCAGAAAGTCGCCGAGACTGGGCTACGCGCAGCGTGATTAAAGGGACCCTTGGGGAAATTAGCCGATCACCTCAATACTCTTTGTTTGGTTACTTCTCTTTTTATTTCCACTATTGATGACTTCATTAGAATACTGACAACGTTCCCCTACTGCCACTCTTGCCTGATTACAGCAATTACTACAACTCTGATGCGTAGGTTTGGCCCGCGCTCGTTTATCTGGATCACACCCGTGCTGTCAATCAGCTGTCTAATACGTCAAATTCGGAAATCAACGCTGATGTCAGTACATGCGCTGTGTTCTACTACCAAGAATTCGCAGAATTTACTTAGTGAAAAATCTTTTCATTTCTGAATTTCCACTATCAAGCATAGGGTGTATGATCCAAATAAATCAGCACGTTCAATATAACAATTATCAAGAATAAGTTTACAAATTAAAATCAAGGAAAAGTGCCAGGATCTCTAATAAAAGTTGTTGTTGAAAATTCTGTACGACTAAAGTGTTACAAGAAATAGGTATGCAAACTCCCAGCTTCGTGGGAGGGAGTTCCAGTTGAAGCCATCCATCTCATTAAGTGAACGTGCTCTTTTGGTACAAACATATCTTAACGAGGTGCCGCTGCTATTGTAAGGAATCTTTTCTTTATTTGGGTCGAAGTGTGAACGACAATCCTCAACAAAAGTCCTTGGCACACCTGGATCAGACAGCACGAAAATGCGTTGACAAGGTATTTTGGGGACAATACCTAATCACATCATTAGAAGGGGGAACCCCCTTCCCCCCCGACAATGTTGTAAGCGGGCAATGACCACTTCATCACGATTAACAAAATTGATTTGGGCGGAACGGGGCGAACTGATAAATTGCCCTGACAGATATTGCAAAAGTGGGAAGGTGTGCCAAGACTTTTGTCGGAGATTGTAGGAATAAGGTAATTAAACATCGCTATAAAACTCCCTGAACAGCTCAGTAAAAAGGGCAAGGTTTGACTGAAAAGTTGGACAGGAGACTAAAAATAAGTTAAGGAGTCTAACGCGACTAATTCCAAAAAGAGCGCTTCCAAAATCTAGATTTCAATTTTTACTTTGTTTTCTCGATCGACACCCGCGAGTAAACAAACGAGTTGCTGAGCAACGCAGCTGACCCGAAAACATGTAGTATAGCAACGGTGCCCGCAGAACATGAATGTACCAAGGTATTTTACCAGGTCTAACAAGAATCAGTTAACAAATTATTTAAGTAAATACTACATTAAAAATAGTTAGATTACAGGGCACTATTTCCAGCGTAACAACAGTCAGGTAATTTACACATACGAAGATTTAGTTCCTAGGAAACGTAGTACCCGCGTATACAGCAACAACGATAAGAAAGGCAACATTTGATCAGCTAGTCAAGGAGCAAGTCCGTAATGTCAATGTATCCCAAACACCTAAAGTATTCCAATATTATATTTCGAATGACCCAACACCTATTTCTTAAAACATTACCGTTGCCTTTTTACCCATTATTACAACGAATAAATATGGTTAAGAATTGTTATTAAATTCTCAGCCTCGGATAATGCAATTCCAGCTTTCTGATTGGTTCACTGGATCTCGGTTACCAGCCATTATACCTGCGTTTGACCTTATATGGAAATGAAAGCGGCAAATGTCGCTCGGCATGAGCTTTTTCGCGTGAAGCAAAGTTTCGTCGACAAAAAAAATGGATGAAAAAAAGCACATTCGGTGAGCTATCTACACAGCAAATACAGGAAATTATGGACAATGCCGACCCAGTAACAACAAAAAAGCCACAAAGCTCGAGATAAGATTATCTCCCTTAAAGTTGCAAAATTAAAATACGACCGGCGAGATTTTACGCATTCATGAAGATTATGTAACAAAAACAAATTTTACCTGAACAGAATGGCTTGCTAGTCCTGGTGGCACCAAATTTTCGAAACCGATATAAGAAATGTCAAAAGAAGAACTGAATGTTCAGTTGAAGTGTTTTTACTCGTCTGCGAGGAAGAAAGATGACACGTATTGCAAAAGTTCATTGATTAAATCCATTAAAGCCGCCAGTTGATCATTTCCTTCGCACGCCGCCGCACAACAAACCGTTTTCCATTATCTCTGACCAGGCAAATAAATTATTAGAGCATATGCATTTGTAAAAGGCCGCAGGAAAACAGGCATAATTGCCGGCGTAGTCCATAAGAAACCAGTTTCCAATGAGCAGATGAGGAAACTGTTCGACTAAGCAAGCTCGGATCGGCCGAGAGCAAGAATCCCGCACAGCTACAGAGGACGACCTAGTTTTATCTCAGTCTCTTTTTTGGCCGACGACGACGAGAGAATCAATGACAGCTAGCGCCAACAATTCTGTCCTTGCGAAAAACACCTCAAGGAGTTGAGTGTTTTGAGCTGAACCGAAGTAAGCCCGGTTCTTTACCAGCCACGAAAAACCACCAGGGTGGCCTCGGAGATTCTGAAGATGAATCTGACGCTAAGATAGTTTCTGTCCTTGACTCTAAAGCTGACCAACAATGAGCTCCACACATACAGCTCGAAATGCCAAGGCTTTCAAAGCAAGGGAATCCTGAGAGAGATCTTGTCGAGGATAATTTTGGCACAACGTCTGTGTCACATGGCGATCAAAGTTTTCCGCAGCATTATTACGATGGCAATGTGCAAGTGCACAATTATTTGGCTGTTCTCCATGACTCGAACTCGAACGCTTTTCAAACTTTCTGGCCAAGGTTATATATCCTTCATTTGATAGACGTTTCTTGAATTCTACTTGATTGCAATTTCATTCAGCAAATTCGTTTGCTTCGCTCTCAAATTTTTCATTCAACTAATTTTACAAACAGCGCGCATGTCATGTGATTTCCCACTTGTTGTTGTTTTTGTCACATCGACTTCCGGTCGTTTTGTAAAATTAAAACCCAATAAAATTAAGCTATATTTCCAAGAGTACAAACGCACCGAATTTAATAAAACAATTATTCCATTCGCGCTTGTTGGATATGAGATTGGTTATAGCCAACGAGGCCCGTAGGGCCGAGTTGGCTATTTACCATCTCATATCCAACGCACGCTCATGGAATAATTGTTAAATATCTTGTTTGCATTTTATTGTTTTACATTTTCTCCACCCTTAGATTGAGCTAGTCCCTAGCTCACAGTGAGTTAATAGAATGCAAGCAAGATAACATGACAATACCATAACAAAAAAAATGGAGGCATATATATATATATATATATATATATACATATATATATCTTCACGAACTCAACACTACAGCTGAACAATGTATAACCTACAAGTAAAAATTATGTGGACATACGGCATTAAAAGAAAATCGCATAAGCGAAGGGTTGATAGGAATAACAGTGTTCAAAAATGCTCACGTAAAATCTTAATTGTAATATAAAGTGTAAACAGAAGATTAAACCTGGTTGAGTTTCTTACTGCTGAGTTAACAGACAAAAATTTAGTAGTATTCGTGTCAAACCCCGTTTAGTAACTTCATGAAATACTTAACAAAATTGTTTGTTGTTTGCTTGTTTCAGTTTTTTTTTTGGTTTAGTTTATGTTTCTTTGTTTTCGTGAATGATTGGTAGTTATAAATAACCAAAGCGTGTCAATGGCTCATTCTAGTAATACAATACGGAATTTCTGATTTATCGGGTGGTTTACGTTGTTTTGGCATGAAGAATTTGTAAGGAGGTGTATTGGCCTGACAAACAGTAACAATTGCTTCCTTTAGAGGGCTGTGCCTTGCAAAATCCAAAACTTTCCTTATTTCTTCCGTCATAGGAGTATTGGTCAGATATTCTGTTAAACTAGGAAAGGTTACTGCTTCTTCGTAAGTTGGCAATTTAGAAAAATCTTTAGCTGAGTCAACTGTTGTGCTTGTTTCATTATGTTTGGAGCTGGAAATTTGCTGTGTTTCACACGCGTTGTCGTGAACTAAGTCTTCTTGGCAGCTTGTTTGGCTGGGCAATACAAAGAGACGAGAGTCAGTGGTAATTTCCTGGGAATACGAAAGAGTTTCGGTTTTCTTTGTGTGCACATTGGGTATGGCTTCCGAATCTAAATTCCTAGTCCTGAAAATATCTGAAGTGGTCTGACTGCGTAAGTCAAATTTTGGTAAAACCTGTTGTACAACTTGATCAGGAGTTTACAAGGGTTGTTTACTCACAATGCTTTGTTCATTTTCCTTTGGAGCGTCTTCCATTTCTGTGTGAAATATTTTCTCGTTAATCTCTTCTCTTAAAATTGGGTAACTTCTTTTCTGTTTTAATATTGGTTTTAATTTAACTGACGATATATTATGATTTCTTGTATCTATTTTTAACTTCTTCAATGCGTTTCCGTTTTCCTATGGTTTCGTCACTGTTTGTGGTGATAACATCTTTGAGATGTAATTCTTTCCTTTCTAGGTCATCTACGTAGGTACTATGATGTTTATCAATAATCACGGTAACGCCAGCGTTAATGTTTCCATCGGGACAAATTGACATGTTGTTAACACCTTCTGCGGCGTTATCGCTGAGTGAGAAAACTGTCTGATTTTGCGGTATTCTCTTGGTAATATTAATATGGACATAGCCAGTCTCCATTTTATTTTCAATTTCTGATAAATGATATTTGCGCACTTTCACTTGTGTATTTCTGTTAACCTTTCTTTTATTGCGTCTCGTATGTTGAGAACTCTGGTTCAATTTGGTAACTGTATTTAATTTTCTCAACATGTATTATCAAAAGTTACATTGTGATTACTATTTTTCGTCGCCGAAGAAAGCGGACATAAAGATTCCCTAGACTGTGTTTCAGACACGATATTTTTAGTAGGATATGGGTGTCCCGGGATTACCACGATATCCGAAATAGGCGAGTCAGAAAAACTGTCATCAAGGCGATTGTGACTATTTACAATTGGCGATTCCGTGCGAATATCATCAATACTATCTACACCTGTTTTACAAGTAGAAACATTATGTCGAGCAACCGAATGTCTTGGAGAGAATCTGCTATCTATAGTGGTAAAACAATTTCTGGGCTTATAACTAACTTGATTGTTGTTTCTAGTTGCTCTTCGAAAACCTTGTCTATAATATTTAAATAATTTTGTTCTGCCAAAACGGACTCTTGGGGTACCAACAAGAGTCCTTAGGCGTTTCCCTGGTTGGAATTTGCTGGTTCCTCTATGGCTAACATAGAACGTCGATTGTAGAAGGGGTGAATACGGAATTCATTACTATATTCATCATTCCAGCCTCTGTAAGATCGGTCATATGAGCGATTGGCGGAATGGCGCGGATTCTGATACCGCCTTAAAACACTCTCTAAATATGTTAACCGTCGCTGTAACTGGTCTAGTTGACTGTTTGGTCCCTGCCAATTACTAGGTTGAAAAGGGCGCGATGTCCCAGGAGGCTGATCATCATAAGCAGCCATAGCATAAGTTGCGTTTATGTGCTGCTGCTGACGCTGTTGTTGTTTTTGGAGTGTTTTAATGTGATTGGACAATTCGTCCAGTTTCTTTTCAGTAGCTGAAGGACCTGGAGCTGGCGCAGCGGTGGCTATCACCGCATTGTTCAAGTACTTGAAGGTTGCTCCAGGAATTTAGTAAACGTGATTTGCATTTTCGTTAACACAGATTGAGTATCTGAAGCAGCCTGGCGGCGATTGACGATGTCCTTCATACGCTTGAGACTCGGCCTCCTGAAACGTCTTTGGCCTACCTATAGTGACACATAGGCTTGACGGTCGCCCTGTAATACCTCAATAAAATATCTCACTGTTTCTACGTCAGACAATTTTAATCGTTTGCATAGGCGCGTAATATCAGTAATGTAATCGTCGATGGGCTCGTTTGGAGCGTGTTTACGCGCACTTAATTGTTGACTTAAAATCCAATCCTGTGGGCCAGAGCCAAAACGTGCGCGAAACGCATCAAAAAGAGCAGCTAAAGTGCTGGTAGTTTCCTCAGCTAATGTGACAAAGCAGGCGTGCGCAATGCCCGCAAATAGAGTGAAAAAGCATTAGGTTGCAACTCCTCCGACCAATTCTTTAATTTGGCTATGCCACGAAAATTCTCCAACCATACTGACGCGTCCGCTATAGGATTTCCATCAAAAATTTCTGGCTTCAAGCCGTGATCATGACTAGTTGCTTTTTGGTCAATCTTATTTTGTAGAGAATCTAATTGTGTGCGTGTCGTATGCGCTTCTTTTTCTAGATCGCCTTTTATTGTCGTCAGAAAAGAGGTAAAGCAGGCTTTAAATTCTTCTTTTTGGGCAGCATTCATGATACCGGATACAGGACAAACACAAATATTACTTTCTCTGTGCGTTTCAATCAGCTGTGCCTGATGTATTTGAGAACGCGTAACGATCTTTTTAGAGGCTTTAGGCCTAGGTGGCATAAATTGCAACAACCACTATTCCTATCAATCCCAATTAAATGTCGGTGCAAACTTTTAACTAAAAGATAACAGAATTGGATCACCACAACGAACAGTAGCACAAGTACGTAAGTACTAACAAATATATTATTTAAAACTAACATAGGGTGCTAGAAAAGGTTACGAAAAAGGAATAATGAGTACGCAACATCAGTAGGCCTTACGCTCCATCTGGCGGGTTGATTTCCTGGCTTGTCCTGGCTTGACCTGGTTTGTGCTGGCTTGACTTGGCTTGACTCAGCTTGTCCTGTTTCTCTTAGTTCTGCAATTAACTCCGTAAAAGAAAGACACGCACGCGTCGGCTTCTACTTCTTGGAACTTAACCCTCAATGTTCAGTTCTGTTTATTTTTTGTCTCAGTTCCCTTTAGACAGCGACTGTAAACGTTACTGTTGGCGTTTAATCCACCGTCTGCATATGATGATGATGTTAATTACAACATCCACGGTCGAGCAGTTGGTAATCGGAGTGGTCCGGTTAAAACATTACGGCCATAGCCACGTCTAGTCATCCACTGATCGGATTTTCGACACAAAATCCGGGCCGTCGGGCACCGAAACCGGAACTCCACCAGCTTGTTAAAGCGACCTTGGGGAAATTAGCCGATCACTTAAACACTCTTTGTTTGGTTAGCTCGCTTTTTATTTCCACCATTGATGACTTCATTACAATACTGACAACGTTCCCCTACTGCCACTCTTGACTGATTACAGCGATTACTACAACTCTGATGCGTAGGTTTGGCCCGCGCTCTTTTATCTGGATCACACCCGTGCTGTCAATCAGCTGTCTAATTCGTCTAATTCGAAAATTAACGCTGATTTCAGTACATGCGCAGTGTTCTACTAGCATGAATTCGCAGAATTCACTTAGTGAAAAATCTTTTCATTTCTGAATTTCCACTATCAAGCATAGGGTGTATGATCCAAATAAATCAGCACGTTCAATATAACAATTATCAAGAATAAGTTTACAAATGAAAATCAAGGAAAAGTGCCAGGATCTCTAATAAAAGTTGTTGTTGAAAATTCTGAAAAATTGGACAGGAGACTAAAAATAAGTTAAGGATTCTAACGCGACTAATTCCAAAAAGAGCGCTTCCAAAATCTAGATTTCAATTTTTATTTTTTTTTCTCGATCGACACCCGCGAGTAAACAAACGAGTTGCTGAACAACGCAGCTGACCCGAAAACATGTAGTGTAGCAACGGTGCTCGCAGAAGTAGCAGTAGCGGTAGCAGTAGCAGCAGCAGCAGCAGCAGCAGCAGTAGCAGTAGCAGTAGCAGTAGCAGTAGCAGTAGCAGTAGCAGTAGCAGTAGCAGTAGCAGTAGCAGTAGCAGTAGCAGTAGCAGTAGCAGTAGCAGTAGCAGTAGCAGTAGCAGTAGCAGTAGCAGTAGCAGTAGCAGTAGCAGTAGCAGTAGCAGTAGCAGTAGCAGTAGCAGTAGCAGTAGCAGTAGCAGTAGCAGTAGCAGTAGCAGTAGCAGTAGCAGTAGCAGTAGCAGTAGCAGTAGCAGTAGCAGTAGCAGTAGCAGTAGCAGTAGCAGTAGCAGTAGCAGTAGCAGTAGCAGTAGCAGTAGCAGTAGCAGTAGCAGTAGCAGTAGCAGTAGCAGTAGCAGTAGCAGTAGCAGTAGCAGTAGCAGTAGCAGTAGCAGTAGCAGTAGCAGTAGCAGTAGCAGTAGCAGTAGCAGTAGCAGTAGCAGTAGCAGTAGTAGTAGTAGTAGTAGTAGTAGTAGTAGTAGTAGTAGGACTTTTTTTTACTAGGGTAGCATTTGACAGTAATAAAACTGATAACCTAATGGCCCTCAACATAAATGTACCAAAGTATTTTAACAGGTCTAACAAGAATCAGTTAACAAATTATTTAAGTAGATACTATATTCAAAATAGTAAGATTACAGGGCACTATTTCCAGTGTAACAACAGTCAAGTAATTTACACATACGAAGAACTAGTTCCTAGGAAACGCAGCATCTGCGTATACAACAACAACGATAAGAAAGGCAACATTTGATCAGCTAGTCAAGGAGCAAGTCCATAATGTCAATGTATCCCAAACACCTAAAATATTCCAATATTATATTTCGAATGACCCAACACCTATTTCTTAAAACATTACCATTATCTTTTTACCCATTGTTACAACGAATGAATATGGTTGGGAATTTATATCTTGCTTGCATTTTTATTGTTTTACAATTTTGACCAACTTTGGGTGGAATTCCAGGAACTTGGGCGATATTTCCCAGCCCTAGGGATTCTAAACTACTTCGAGAAGACTTTGGTTTTCAGTGAAATGGCCAGAAGGAAAATTTTTGAACGCTTACTTATGGGCAGTCTGGCCGACATATTAGCTCACTTAGTGACTATGACTGGAAAGTCGCCGAGAGCGGGCTACGCGCAGCGCTATTTTGACCAACTTTGGGTCAATTTAGAGGAACTTGGGTGATATTTCCCAGCACTAGGGACTTTAAACTAATTTTAGTAAGACCTTGGTTTCTAGAGAAATGGGCAGATAAGAATTTTTGACCACTTACTTAGTAGCAGTCTAGCAAAAATATTAACTCACCTAGCAACTATGACTAGAAAGTCGCTGAGATTGGGCTACCGGCAGCGCGATCTTGACCAACTTTGGGTGGATTTCCAACAACTTGGGCGATATTTCCCAGCGCTAGGGATTCTAAACTAATTCGAGAAGACTTTGGATTCTAGTGAAATGACCCGAAAAATATTTTTGAAGTTTTACTTATGGACAGTCTGGCCAAAATATTAACTTACTTAATGGCTATGACTAGAAAGTCGCCGAGACCGGGCTACGCGCAGCGCGATTTATATCAAGTTTGGGTCGATATCCAGGAACTTGAGCGCTATTTTCCAGTCCTAGGGACTCGAAAATAATTCCAGAAGACCTTGGTTTTCAGTGAAATGGCGAGAAAAGGTGTTTTGAACGCTTACTTATGAGCAGTCTGGCCGAAATATTAACACACTTAGTGACTATGACCAGAAAGTCGCCGAAACCGAGCTACGCGCAGCGCGATTTATACCAACTTTGGGTCGATTACCAGGGACTTGGGCGATATTTCCCAGCCCTAAGGAGTCTAAACTAATATGAGAAGACATTGGTTTTGAGGAAAATTGCCAGACGAAAAATTTTTGGACGCTTACTTATCAGCAGTCTGGCCAAAATAATAACTCACTTAGTGACTATGACTAGACCGGGCTACGCGCAGCGTGATTTTGACCAGAAGAAAAATCGACAAGAGGAAATCGACTAAAAGTTGGTCAAAATCGCGTTGCGCGTAGCCCGGTCGCGGCGACTTTCTGGTCATAGTCACTAAGGGAGTTATTATTTCGGCCAGACTGCTCATAAGTAAGCGTTCAAAACTTTTTCTTCTGGCCATTTTATTGAAAACCAAAGTCTTCTCGAATTTGTTTAGAGTCTTTAGGGCTGGGAAATATCGCCCAAGTGTTTGGAAATCGACCCAAAGTTGGTTGATTGGTTGATTGTTGAGTTGTTGAGTTTTTTTCCATAAATAACCAGAAGAAATGTTTGAAATTCATTACAAAACTGATTGGGGGCGAGGTCTATAATCACGGTGAAAAATGGTTAAGGGCTCTTTTTATGACTGGATATGTTGTATGCAAGCTCACTAACAAGACTCAACATCTGAGACGTTGTCAGATGTGATACTGTCAAGCAAACCCAACTCTTTAAACAATGTGTGGCCATAAATTTACTTTGACTTTTACCCAGAATGCCTGGGATTTAATGGGCCGGACGTCCATAAATTTCTACAAGTAATTAGGCAACAAGAATTGCAAGCTTCGTTAATAAGGGATTTATTACGCAACTGAAAATGTTCAGAAAAATGCCACGATCACAAACTGGAGAAACATTGCAAACTTCAAACGCGCAATTCTGATTGAAAGCCGACTAGTCGCATACTCGCGCCTGATGTTAAACAAGACAGAAGGGAAAAAGAGTTGGAAAGAAAACAAAACGAGTGTTTCGTGTGATCAAAGCAAGCTCTTTCAGAAACGCCATAACACTAACGAAAATCTTTAACAGTGATCGTGGGGGATCATTCTGGACAGTGCCCGGTCCAATACTTAGGGAATACTGTGCCAGCAATGAAGCAATTTGATTGGTTAATCTGAGTTCTTAACCCTCTGAACTAACTTAGTGATGAAATATAAACTAGTTATGTAACGTTTTCTCTTGGTATACATTGGAATATCCCACTTGTATTCACTTGGTATATACAAAGAAAATACAAGTGACACAAGAGAAAGCGCTGCATAAGCGTTGCGTGCGAAAGGATACCCCCTATTCCCTCCCCGTTTACACCTGCTATGCAGGATGTATACATGGCTTATCATTATAAAAATAAGAAAAATATCATTACAGCCGTAAAATAATGTTTTCAGTGACACGGCTGCAAAGGTAACAGAAAAGAAATACCACAATGTACAGCAAACACAAATTAATTTTTATTCCTAAAACATTCCAAAGCAAACAGAGGATGGTAATATTATCTAAAAAAAAGCTGGAAACACATCCATATCTACGAAGAGGAAAACAACAGGAGCAATGTCAATAACAGGCCAAAATACTCAATACTTCCCATGAACACTACTATTAAGCTGCATTTAGCCAAGTCTTGCCATCACCTCGAGTATTCGTTTTTTTTTTCAATAAAAGGTCATTTACAATGCGAAACAGCATCTCGGTAATCGATCAACAGATTATTACAAACAATTCCTACTCTAGCCAGTGCCAGAACCTAAGGATTAATTCACCATGCATATGGAATGTCATTCATTTTTATCTTGTTCAGTGTCAACTAAACTGCAATATTAATTCTCAATACTGATGTTCATTCAGCTCCATCTTGCTCATTTCAGAACTAAGATAGTAATTCTCCACATTGTCATTCAGTTTTATCTTGCCCAGTGTCAGAACTTAAATAGTAAATCTCCATACTGAATGTCGTTCAGTTTTATCTTGTCCGTTGGCAGAACTGATATTGCAATTCTCCATACTGATTGCTGTTCAGTCTTATCTTGTCCAATGTCAGAATTGATATTGCAATTCTCCATACTGATTACTGTTCAGTTTTATCTTGTCCAGTGTCAGAACTGATATTGTTGTAATTCTCCATAATGATTGTCGTTCAGTTTTATCTTGTCCATTGTCAGAACTGATATTGTTGTAATTCTCCATACTGATTGTCATTCAGTTCTATGTTGTCCAGAGTCCAAATTAATATTGCAATATTCCATACTGATTGTCCTTCAGTTTTATCTTGGTCAGTGTCAAAAATGATATTGTTGTAATTCTCCCTTCTCATTCTCATTCATTTCTATCTTGTCCACTGTCAGAATTGTTATTGCAATTCTCCATACTGATTGTCGTTCAGTTTTAACTTGTCCAGTGTCAAAACTGATATCATTGCAATTCTGCATACTGATTGTCGTTCAGTTCTATGTTGTCCAGAGTCAGAACTGATATTGTTGTAATTTTCAATGTTGATTGTCGTTCAGTTTTATCTTGCCCATTTTCAGAACTAATGTGGTTGTAACTCTCCACCCTGACTGCTGTTCAGTTTTATCTTGTTTAGTGTCAGAACTGATATTGTTATAATTCTACACACTGACTGCCCTTCAGTTTGATCTTTTTCAGTGCCACAACTGATATTGTTGTAATTCTCATTACGAATTGTCATTCAGTTTTATTTTTTGCAGTGTCAGATCTGAAAATGTTGTAATTTACCATGCTGATTGTCACTTTTCATCTTGTCTACTGTCAGAACTGATAATGATGTAATTCTCCACACTGATTGCCGTTCAGTTTTATCTTGTTCAGTGTCAGAACTGGTATTGTTTAATTCTCCAAACTGACTGTCATTCAGTTTTATCTTTTGCAGTGTCAGAACTGATGTGGTTGTAATGATCTATACTGACCACCGCTCAGTTTTATCGTGTTCGTTGTCAGAACTGATATTGTTGTAATTCTCCACACTGACTGCCATTCAGTCTTATCCTGTCCATTGTCAGAACTATTGATGTAATTCTCCATTTTACCTGTCGTTCAGTTTTATCTTGTCCAGAGTCAAAATTGATATTGTTGTAATTCTCCCTACAGTTGTCATTCAGTTATATCTTGTCCTGAGTCAGAACTGAAATTGTTGTAATTCTCCATACTGATACTGGTTAAGTTTTATTTTGTCCAGTGTCAGAACTGATATTGTTGTAATGCTCCTTACAGATTATCTTGTCCAATGTCCAAACTGATATTGTTTTAATTCTCCACACTGACTCTCATTTAGTTTTATCTTGTCCAGAGTCAAAATTGATATTGTTGTAATTCTCCCTACAGTTGTCATTCAGTTTTATCTTGTCCTGTGTCAGAACTGATATTGTTGTAATTCTCCATACTGATACTGGTTAAGTTTTATTTTGTCCAGTGTCAGAACTGATATTGTTGTCATTCTCCTTACAGATTATCTTGTCCAGTGTCCAAACTGATATTGTTTTAATTCTCCACACTGACTCCCATTTAGTTTTATCTTGTCCAGAGTCAAAATTGATGTTGTTGTAATTCTCCCTACGGTTGTCGTTCAGTTTTATCTTGTCCTGTGTCAGAACTGATATTGTTGTAATTCTCCATACTGATACTGGTTAAGTTTTATTTTGTCCAGTGTCAGAACTGATATTGTTGTAATTCTCCTTACAGATTATCTTGTCCAGTGTCCAAACTGATATTGTTTTAATTCTCCACACTGACTCTCATTTAGTTTTATCTTGTGCAGTGTCAAAACTGATGTTGTTGTAATTCTCCATACTGACTACCGTTCAGTTTTATCTTTTCCGTTAATAGAACTATTGTTGTAATTGTCCATACTGACTGCTGTTCAGTTTTATCTTGTCCGTTGTCAGAACTATTGTTGTAATTCTCCATACTGACTGCCGTGTAATTTTATCTTGTCCTTTTCAGAACTATTTTTGTAATTCTCCATACTGACTGCCATTCAAATTTCTCTTGTCCATTGTCAGAACTATTGTTGTAATTCTCCATACTGATTGTCGTTCAGTTTCATCTTGTCCAGTGTCAAAATTGATATTGCAATTCTCCTTACAGTTTGTCCTTCAGTTTTATCTTGTCCAGTATCAGAACTGATATTGTTGTAATTTACCACACTGAATGTCACTCATTTTTATCTTGTCCGGTGTCAGAACTGATATTGTTCTAATTCTTCACATTGACTGCCATTCAGTTTTATCTTCTTTAGTGTCAGTACTGACATTGTTGTAATTCTCCACACTAACTGCCATTAAGTTTTGCCTTTTGCAGTGTCAGAACTAATATTGTTGTAATTGTCCATACTGAATGCCATTCAGTTTTATTTTCTCCGTTTTCAGAACTATTGTTGCAATTCTCCATACTGACTGTCGTTCAGTATTATCTTGTCCAGTGTCACAATTGATATTGCAATTCTCCATACTGATTGCTGTTCAGCTTTATCTTGTCCAGTGTCAGAACTGATATTGTTGTAATTCTCCACACTGACTGCCGTTCAGTTTTATCTTGCTTAGTGTCAGAACTGATATTGTTGTAATTCTTCATACTGATTGTCATTCAGTTTTATCTTGTCCAGTGTCAGAACTGATTTTGCTGTAATTCTCCATACTGACTGCCGTTCAGTTTTATTTTCTTCGTTGTCAGAACTATTTTTTTTAATTCTCCATACTGATTGTCGTTTAGTTTTATCTTGTAAAGTGTCAGAATTGATATTGCAATTCTCCATAGAGATTGTTGTTCAGTTTTATCTTGTCCAGTATCAGAACTGATATTCTTGTAATTCACCAAACTGATTGTCATTCATTTTTATCTTGTCCAGTATCAGAAATGATGTTGTTGTAATTCTCTACACTAACTCCTGTTCGGTTTCATCTTGTCCTCTGTCAGAACTAATATTGTTCTAATTCTCCACGCTGACTGCGGTTGAGTTTTATCTTGTCCATCACCAGAACGATTGTTTTAATTCTCCATAGTAATTGTCATTTAGTTTTATCTTGTCCAGTGTCAGAGCTGGTATTGTAGTAATTTTCCATACTGATCGTCATTCAGTTTTATCTTGTCCAGTGTCAAAACTGATATTGTTGTAATTCTCCATCTTGACTGTCGTTCAGTTTTACCCTGCCCATTGCCAACACTGATATTGTTCTAATTCTCCATACTGATTGTCAGTCATTTTTATCTTGTCCAGTGTCAGAACTGGTATTGCTATTCTCCATAGTGACTGTCCTCCTTTTTTATCTTGTCCAGTGTCAGAACTGATATTGTTGTAATTCTCCATGTTGATTATCGTTCACTTTTATGTTGTCCGGTGTCAGAACTGATATTGCTGTAATTCTCCCTACTGATTATGATTCATTTTCATTTTGTCCCGTGTCAGAACTAATATTGTTGTAATCCTCCACACTGACTGCCGTTCATTTTTATCTTGTTCAGTGTCAGAACTAATATTGTTGTAATTCTCCACACTGTCTGCCCTTCAGATTTCTCTTGTCCGTTGTCAGAATGATTGTTGTAATTCTCCATACTGCTTGTATTTCAGTTTTATCTTGTCAAGTGTCAGAATTAATATTGCAGTTCTCGATATAGGTTGCCGTTCAGTTTTATCTTGTCCAGTATCAGAACTGATATTGATGTAATTCACCATACTGATTGTCATTTAATCTTATCTTGTCCAGTGTCAGAACTGATATTGTTGTAATTCGCCACACTGACTGCCATTTAATTTTTTCTTGTCCAGTGTCAAAAACTCATATTGATGTAATTCTCCACACTGACTGCCATTTCTCTTTATCTTGTTCAGTGTCAAAACTGATATTGTTTAATTCTCCATACTGATTGTCATTCAGTTTTTTCCTTTGCAGAGTCAGATGTGATATTGTTGTAATTCACCATGCTGATTGTCATTTATTTTTATCTTGTCCAATGGCAAAACTGATATTGATGTAATTCTCCACACTGACTGCCGTTTACTTTTATCTTCTTTAGTGTCAGAACTGATATTGTTCAATTCTCCATATTGATTGTCATTCAGTTTTATCTTTTGCAGTGTCAGAACTGATATTGTTGTAATTCTCTATACTGACTGCCATTTAGTTTTATCTTGTCCATTGTCAGAACTATTCATGTAATTCTTCATACTGCATGTCGTTCAGTTTTAACTTGTCCAGAGTTAGAATTGCTATTGTTGTACATGTAATTCTCCCTACTGGTTGTCGTTCATTTTTATCTTGTCCAGTGTCAGAACTGATATTGTTGTAATTCTCCACACTGTCTCCCGTTCAGTTTTATTTTAATCAGTGTCAGAACTGATATTGCTGTAATTCTCCATACTGATAGTTGTTCAGTTTTATGTTGTCCAAGTTGGAACTGATAGTGCTGTAATTAACTTTCTTATATCTCTTAGTTAGTACACGTGCTGTGATTAGTCAATTTATCAGGCCGTACTCTCCTGTACGGCACACTAAAATTTAAAGCTGGTTTTGTTGAAAAACTGTTTTGTGATTTATCGCCAAGTGTTCCTAACTTTTATAGCAAGTAAACATTTAAGACTTTTTTTACTCTAAATTGTGTATTAAAGCATGCTAACAACTTAAAAACAATTTCAAATTGACTCGTTTTGATTTTGAGGTGCATCAGAAATTTGAAGGCATTCCGCTTAAATAGAAATCGTTCCTGAGCCCGTCATACACACAATAGAGATATAATAAATATCTTACTAACCTCGTTTTCTCGGTCTGTACCGTAAGTTACGGATCCTTGTTTTTTCCCCTTCGATTTATGGCCTGCGTGCTTTGCCCTTGAGCCATAAATTAAAGGGGAAAAAAACTTGGTCCGTAACTTATGGTACGGCCCTCAAACTCGGTTAGTAAGAGGTATATACCGATTGTCATTCATTTTGTATTTTGTCCAGTCTCAGAACTGACATTGTTCTAATTTTTCACACTGACTGCCGCTCAGTTTTATCTTGTTCAGTGTCAGAACTGATATTGTTGTAATTCTCCATACTGATTTTTATCCAGTTTTATCTTTTGCAGTGTCAGAGCTGATATTGTTGAAATTCACCATACTGATTGTCCTTCATTTTTATCTTGTCCAGTGTCAGAACTGATATAGTTGTAATTCTCCACATTGACTCCAGTTCAGTTTTATCTTGTGCCGAGTCAGAACTGATAATGTTGTAATTCTCTGTACTGACTGCCGTTCAGTTTTATCTTGTCCGTTGTCAGAACTTTTGTTGTAATTTTCCATACTGATTGTTGTTCAGTTCTATCTTCTCCAGTGTCAGAATTAATATTCCAATTCTCCATACTCATTATCCTTCATTTTTGTCTTGTCCATTGTCAGAACTAATATTGTTGTAATTCTCCGTATTGACTACCGTTCAATTTTACCTTGCTCGTTGTCAGAAATCATATTGTTCTAATTCTCCACAATGACTGCCGTTCAGTTTTCTCTTGTCTGTTATCAGAACTATTGTTGTATTTTTCCATACTGATTGTCATAAAGTTTTATCTTGTCCAGTGTCAGAACTGATATTGTTGTAATTCTCCATACTGATTGTCGTTCTGTTCTGTCTTGTCCAGTGTCAGAATTAATATTGCAATTTTCCATACTCATCCTTCATTTTTATCTTGTCTATTGTCAGAACTGATAATGTTGTAATTCTTCATACTGATTGTCATTCAGGTCTATGTTGTCGAGAGTCAGAATTAATATTGCAATTCTTTATACTGATTGCCCTTTGTTTTTATCTTGTCCAGTGTCAGAACTGATATTGTTGTAATTCTCCCTACTGATTCTCATTCATTTTTATCTTGTCCAGTGTCAGAGTTGATATTGCAATTTTCCATACTGATTGTCCTTTAGTTTTGTCTTGTCCAGAGTGAGAACTGATATTGTTGTAATTCTCCATACTGATTGTGTTGTTCAGTTTTATCTTGTCCATTGTCAGAACTCATATTGTTGTAATTCTCCATACAGATAGTCATTCATTTTTTATCCAGTGTCAGAACTGATATTGTCCGGTGTGAGAACTGATGTTGTTGTAATTCTCCATGTTGATTGTCATTCAGTTTTATGTTGTCCAGTGTCAGAACTGATAATGTTGTACTTCTCCACACTGACTGCCATTCAGTTTTATCTTGTCTGTGTTCAGAAGAATTGTTGTAATTCTTCATACTGATTGTCCTCCAGTTTTATCTTGTCAAGTGTGAGAATAAATATTGGAATTTTCCATACAGGTTGTCGTTCAGTTTTATCTTGTCCAGTATCAGAACTAATATCGTTGAATTCACCATCCAAATTGTCATTCAATTTTATCTCGTCCAGTGTCAGAACTGAGATTGTTGTAATTCTCTCTACTTAGTGCCATTCAGTTTTGTGTTGTCCAGTCTCAGAACTGATAATGTTGTACTTCTCCACACTGACTGCCGTTCAGTTTTATCTTGTCCATTGTCAGAACTCATATTGTTGTAATTCTCCATACAGATAGTCATTCATTTTTTATCCAGTGTCAGAACTGATATTGTCCGGTGTGAGAACTGATGTTGTTGTAATTCTCCATGTTGATTGTCATTCAGTTTTATGTTGTCCAGTGTCAGAACTGATAATGTTGTACTTCTCCACACTGACTGCCATTCAGTTTTATCTTGTCTGTGTTCAGAAGAATTGTTGTAATTCTTCATACTGATTGTCCTCCAGTTTTATCTTATCAAGTGTGAGAATAAATATTGTAATTCTCCATACAGGTTGTCGTTCAGTTTTATCTTGTCCAGTATCAGAACTAACATCGTTGAATTCACCATCCAAATTGTCATTCAATTTTATCTCGTCCAGTGTCAGAACTGAGATTGTTGTAATTCTCTCTACTTAGTGCCATTCAGTTTTGTGTTGTCCAGTGTCAGAACTGATAATGTTGTACTTCTCCACACTGACTGCCGTTCAGTTTTATCTTGTCCGTTGTCAAAAGAATTGTTGTAATTCTTCATGCTGATTGTCGCTCAGTTTTATCTTGTCAAGTGTGAGAATAAATATTGCAATTCTCCATACAGATTGTCATTTAGTTTTATCTCGTCCAGTGTCAGAACCGATATTGGAATTCTCTATACTGATTGTCCTTCATTTTTATCTTGTCCAGTGTCATAACTGATATTTTTGTAATTCTCCTCACTGACTGCCATTCAGTCTTACCTTGTTCCTTGGTTAATCATTTTAACCTTAGTTGGAAGTAGATTTTTAATCCTAGTTCTAGTTTAAAACCTTAGTTTTAGTCTCACGTTTTTATTTTTTATTACTTCTGTATTTTAGACATTAATTTTAATGTATATTTTAGACTTGTATTTTTTAGAGGACCCTCCTGGAAACCACCTTTAGGTGATTGGAGGCCTCCTTTTAAAATATCAGTTTATTATTATTTTTTTATTATTATCATTAAATCCTCAGTAGTTACAAGACATCATATTGATCACAGTTTCAGGAATATTAATAACATATCCAAATTAGGGAACTCTTTCCTCAATACCAGTGCTTTCCTTATCACCACAAATGTTCCCAAAGTAAGATTTGCAATGCTGTCAGATAAATGTCACATAGCAGATAGCAGTGGCTTCATTCATTTCTACCCATTCATTAAACTTAAAATTTTCAACAGATTTTCCTTCTTTATTAAGGAAAAAACAAAGTTGAGATAACAGTGACCCAAAATCTTCTCCAGCTTTTACAGGTATTAAACCAGTTGTGCTGAATATTTTCCTCGACTCTTCTTCAAAATGCCAATTTTCCCTAAATTAACAAAAAATTCATTGACCTTAGAAGAATTTTTTCCTGACCATTTCCTGACCTGGTGTGGCACCCCTGTTTTAACTATTACACAGAAAGCTAAACCATAAAATTTATCAAGAAATGAGGCTCCCAACCATCACCCAATTCACAGATTCTGACATCAGACTTATTACCTTAGAAAAATCACTTCACTAACAACTGGTTCAAGTTCAGCAATAACTTTCCTTGAAACCCTCAACAACTACCATCCCTCTATCAAATTCACCATAGAAGTGGACACCAATACAGTTGACTCTTGTTATAGTGCACATCCTTGAGATCATCATTTGTTGCCGTTATAGCAGGGCTGCCTGCAGTAGAGGGGTGAGATGAAAATGACTCAATACAAGTCATATAAACCCACATGCAGTGCACATACTGCTTTGTGCTTTTAAGCAAAAAATTGTAATATATGTAGTATAGGTCAAAATAGTGTACAAACTACCAGTAGTAAACACTCCAAGACAACAGAACAATGACAAATCACTCAATACATTCAAGGTGTCCCTCGTAACAATTGAGAAACACTAAAAGAATCAGTGTGGGATCATATGAAGTGTTCACAATTTTGCAATAGGGATAGGATAATAGCCATAAATCAATGGCTGCTCCATCATTCAACTCTCTGCCAGACAGTGTCAGAAAATTGACAGATTAATTTTCATTCATTAAGGCCATAAGACACCGTCTGTTTCAGAAAGTGATTAAGATTTATTATTAAGATTTAATAATAAATGCTATTTTCATTCTAACACTTAGTAGTTTGTAGTCCATTGTATTAGTTTTAATATTAGCTTTAATGTTTCAGTTTTAATATCCTATTATATTTTTTTTCTGAGATTTTTAAAGTTGGTGTGATATCACACGATTTTTACCGACTTAACTAAGTGCAGATGTAGTTATATTCTATTTTGCCAATTTTGACATCTAAATTATGGTTTTTCATATATAGCCTCTATCAGTAACATCAGGCTGTCCATAATAGCAGGGGGTCTGCAAGGCAAGAGTTGTCTGTAGTGTGCTACCAGTTATTGCAAAAGAAAGGCTGCAAACTAGAAAGGAAAGATCTCTCGCCTTATTGTAAACGCCTTGCCAACTTATTACCACTAAGGCAATGGATCAACACCGTATGCTACACAAAATGACAGCAGCTGCCAACAATTTTTCTCTTAAAAACATGAAGATGAGTGATTGATACTTTCAGCAGGGCTCGACTTTCAGGAAAAAACCTTGGGGCCAGCTGGCCCCTTAGTTTTCATATTAATTTTAGTCACCAGCAAAAGTATTTCAGTCAGCAAAAAGCATGGAAAGGTAGTTGCCAGTGAAAAAATTGGGTTGCATTGGTGACCCCAACAGTCACAACGTTGAGCTCTGATCAGCTTACAAGCACCAATCCTCGCCCACGCCGAAATCTGGGGAAGTTCTCTCTCTGATGTTGCTGAGGAAGGAAGGTTTCAAGAGCTAATCAGAGAAACTTCTCCAAGCTAAATGCAATGCCATATGGCCAGGGCAAATGCCACAAAAAGACTGCAAGTCAGATGAAAATGATGACCAGTCTCCACAATGCCCTGTACCCTACAGGGCATGATGAGTCCATTGTTGCTAAGACATGTTTTCTTTGTTTCTTCTTTTAGTCTTCGACCACAATTTGGATGCATTTTGTGTTTAAAAAAAATCAGTTCATAGGCCATCATCCTGTTCAATATAACTAAACAAAATCCAGTAACAAAATTAATTAAGGACCATGGCACAGGTGTAGCTTATTCATCTTTTTTATTTAAGTTTGCAATAAATTATTTTTATTTGCATGAAAATAATTGAGTGATGTTTCTTCTATGCACCTTTCATTATTATATACATGTAATTTGTCATCATATCATTATTGTGGAAATTATTTCATTTCATTTTAATTGTTATGTGTACCGGTTTGTACCAACTGATTCCTATAAATGGCTTGTTCTTTTCAGGGTGTTTTCACGAAAGCTGTCAAACAAACTATTTCTTGATGAATATAACATAATATTGTCTACTGCATACAATATTTCATAAAGACAACTATTTCAGTTTAATTATTACTTTAGCATATTTAGCTTTGTATCATCTCATTACACCAGGATCTCTCATTGCCAACAACAATTGTAATCTATTGGCAGTGTTTAAAACAGCTATTTCATCTACCAAAGGCAGCCCTAAAAGCTGATTACTGAATAACATTCCCTAACAGTCCCTGGTGCAGTTGCAATTTTAAGATCCACTGGACAACGTTTTATGTCCAAAGTCAAGCTGGCTTCACCTCTTGACTGCAAGAGAGGAATTATGCACACATTAGTGCAACAGACCTTTGACTTGGGCATGGCTGAAAAAGCTGAGGGTGGGCTGATTGCAGGAGATAGACAAATCAGGTACACAAATGATGGACCTGAAGGGGAATAAAATTGTATGTTCCAATCAAGCAGCCATGTAAGGTGCAAGACTTAGCCAAAGTTTCTGTCAACATCAGCCTGTTGAGAAATATTTTTCACACTTGATTTGCAAAAAAAATGTGACTGTATGTTTCAGCATGCTGCAGTTTGTTGTTTTCTGTTGAAGTCATCTCAACTCAAACGATGTTTTTGAATTAAAGTCAACAAAAGCAAATCATTCTGTAAAAGCTGAACGTTGAGTGCAGGAAGGTTAATGTATATAATATTACTCGGCATTCTTTACCAGGATAATTGAGTCATAGAATGACCAACCACTTGTCGTTATAGCAGGCAATTTGTCAGCTTTCAAAAATGAACTTGAAGTTCATTTAGGTATTTATATAATTTTACTTTTGCAAAATGCTTGCATATGATTTTTACTATCTTACTATTATATTGGTGTTGCTTTTCTTCCCTTCATTCATGTTTGTAATTTCAAGGAAGTTTTCAATTATGGCCAACCTCACTTACTTCCTTGCAGCGTGCCTATTTACTTCTGTTTGTGACTAATCATTTGTCATTGCTTTGTTTTACTCTTTCATCTTGTTACTTCTATTAATTTGTATATTTGTATTGTACTTTCTAGTGTTACACGAGCCCTTTAATTGGTGCAAAGTTTACAGATCTAGAACAAGAAGAAGTGCTAGGTCCACAACCTACAATTACAAAATAAATGTCAAAGAGTTACCTCCAACAGTAATAATAATAGTAATAATCATAATGTCTTTATTCATTTGATAAAAATGCATATCAAGTGTTACAATTAATAAAAGATAAAATGATTAAAAAGATATCTAAAAAGCAGTTTTGCCTCCAGCAATGTCCCCAACAATATATGCTCTCTTTCCATGGTCTTCATGAAGCAACCAACTGTTGACATACTACCCACAGTAATCCTGTGCCTGTGCTGCTCTCCTCCAAACCCCAAGCTTCTCAGCTAAACACCCTGGGTAATCCAACACAGGAGAGCATAACAGAAACAGCCCCTGAACCAATGGCAGCACCATCTCAAAATATATCAGACTGTCCAGTCGACCAACCAAGTCCAATGTTATATAGTAAAGGGAAAGTGACTTGCCCTCAGTCTGGATCAAATACCCAATAAGGCATGAAACAAAACAACCTAACCGAGATTAGATCAGGCTGTATGTCCAAACCACTTGTGTGCGTAGACCTGTGCACTACCATTTCAGCCATCAGTATGGGGGCATGAAATGGTGACATCCCAACATTACAATGGACACGGTGTGCAGTATGCATAGTGGTGAGGCAGAGACTGGCCGTTCTCTTAATACTGGAATCTTGAAAGCCAATAACTAATATCTCATGATTAAACTTTCACACAGGTCCTCAAATTCACAGGATTCTGCCAGCTGGCCCACTCACATAATCAATCAATAACCTCATGTTCAGCTTGATTGTTGAATTCATCAAAACTTCAGGACAACTCGGATTAATATTAATCCATGGATTATAATAATAATAGATTATTATAATTCAGTAATAGATTAAGGTAAGGCAAAAAAATTGGAAGGATTAGATTATTAATATCATTTGGATTAATATTAATCTCAGAAATTAAAAAGTTGCGACAGGCCTGCACAACTCCCATTGTACCCAAATGCGTATTTTTTGCCTTTAGCGTTTGTCATGTACTTACGCATTGTTTAGACTTACTTTTATTGCAAGATTTGTTTGAAGTCTCTACATGTTTGCTTTCAAGGGACAAAATACGAAGCTTTCCGTGAACATTTTACTTACTTGCATTATATATTATGACGCCGGGCCAGGCAGTGATAAGAACTGTTTGCAAGCAGTAGGTACATCCTTATCACAGAAATCATACTATTTGTCCTCGAATGGTTTTCTTCGGAGATGCTGTAGCTTTACTTCAAGAAAGCTATATGTTTCTCTAGATACAAATTTTATGGATTGTTGAAGCAGTTGAACAGTTGGCATCATTGTCCCAGGTTAGAAGTGGCAACATTCTCATTACAGTGAATAACAAGACATGTATAAAGTATCATTATCAACGCATACAGGATATATTATCAGCAAGGTCACTTGCCAACATAATGCTAGGGTTCTTCCGTACAGCTGAGATTGGCGGCAGCTCTTCAGTAAGTCAGGCGCCCTCGTGGACCTCACCAGCTAACCAACCAGCAACAATAGCCCCTTCTATGACATCAATCCTGAAACCCTGTCCTTCATCACAAACTCCTACTCTAAGTCCAGTATATACGTAGACGGTCCATTTTATGAAATGCTCCCAAGGAAATGGCAATCTCTATGGATCCAACTCAGAAAGGCTAAGTCTTTCAGCAATAACTGGAAGGGATTCACAGATTTCCTTTGATGACGTGCGTACTGACATCTATTTCACTTTGTTATTTTTTAAGTTAGATCTTTATTCTATTCTACATTAAGAATTTTCATGGCCCTGCAAAAAAGTCAGTTGCAACTGTAATGTATTACCAGCAGAGCTGACACAACTGCCAACTTCTGCTACTAAAATATCATAACCATTAATAAAGATTGCAAAAGTTGACTGAGTGTAACAACATAAAAGAGTTTTCTTCACAAACTACTAGCACAAGAAGCATATCCATTGTGGTTGGAATAGAATATTTTCTTTATTGACAGACTTGTACAAATTTGTGCTGCCAAGTCTGTGTCATATGAACGAAATATTTCCACAGCTTATATAGTTATGTAAAGCGATTGATACCATTATTTAACAAATTGCCAAGAGATAGTGATAAGGATGCCTTAGATTGTTAAATGATGTCAATCTTCAGAAGCTTTGGTCAAAGATTAATCCTAGGTAGGAATAATATTAATGCTACAAAGGATTAATAGGAATCCTATGTAGGATTGATATCTATCAGATTAATATTAATCTTACATAAGATTAATATTAATCCTGATTAAATAAGGCATGGCTCGAACCTCAGTAAAGGATTATAATAATCTATTACTGGATTATAATGATCTATTACTGGATTATAATAATCCATTGCTGGATTATAATAATCATTAGGATTAACATTAATTCGATCGATATTAATGCAAGTTGTTCTGAAACTTGACCCCTTAAAATAACATGTTTCTGTGGCATAAAATGGTTGCTTAACTGAGGAATACAGAATCTTTTCAGGGTGTTCCTGATCTGCATCAGTTAAGATAGCAATATTCATAACTTCAAATTCACAGTTCTGGTGCTTTTGAAGGCAAAAATTCCTTGATCACACTCTGCTACTAATACACAAATTTGCTGCCTCTCGTCCCTTCTGACACCAGATTGAAGCTTGACATATTCAAGAGGTGAGTGACACTAACACAAATAAAACCCAGGAAGCCATAGATATAATTCTGCCCTTTGTTATAGATCCTTTGGGTTAAACATGCAATGCTTTATAATCTTCTTTAATGAAAAGTTGTTGAGACCATAGGATTTGCATTTGCTGGAGGTCTGCTCATCTACCATGACTAATCTTCAGTAGAATTTTGTTCTTGCAGAGTAATTTTCAAATTCTTTTTGTCTCAAAATTTCTTTTGAGATGAAAAGGCATGATGTAAGATTGCTGTTTTTCCACTTAGTTGAAACATACCATTTCTTATATTGAGGCCTTACATTCATGCATTCAAGCATACAATGTGTGGTTATGTGTACATGTACATCTGCGCATTCTGTGTGATCCCTGCCTTGCAGAGGACTTTTCACAGCTTTAGACTATTTTGTCTAACCATCCCTGATTGCTCAGAGCGTGAAATGTTAAACTGGATGATAGAGTATATTATTTTCAAATCAATACTCTATCGTCTCTCTATAAAAATTACAATAAAAAAAAAGATTATGGGGAATTTTTATCATCTAATCCTTACAAAGACACTTGTAAACAGCTGTTTCTGCCTTTTTAAAGCAACAGTTAGCTTTTTGTTGCATGATCAAGTAAAGGGGAAAATTTTAGCACCTGGTGCACTGCAGGTGTTGAAATAAACCCCTTAAACCTTCTTACCAAAGAATAAGCAAATGAACAAGACTGAGAACATTAACTTCATCATACAATGCACTTTGAATGTACTGTAATTTACCTCAAGCAACTTAAACCAAACCAAGTATTCACACTCTGCATTCCGACAACACGCAGGGCTGGTGATTCATTTTGCATCAACTTGACGCTGTTGTGCTGTCCTGAAACTCCACAAGCTCCATCGCCACTTGCAGTTTTCTAATAACATCATCACTGATCCCATCCTATGCAGTTGAGTTTCTCAAGTAGTTTCCCATATAGTTGTCATGAATCATGCCTGTTTTAAAATACCTCCAAGAATATTTCATATTAAGTTTCATGTTCCATACTAAAAATGCAAAGTACATTAACATTTGTCACAATCACAAATATATTCTGCAATAAAATTAGAGCAGAGGAAGGGGAAGGTGGGGTTATCCATCCTGACTTCTTTCCTCACTTTTTTCATTTCAAAGCTGGACCTAAACAGGTTGAAAGGCTGGCCATTTTCTTTCGCATGTGTTGGAAGATTAGACACTGACAAAATATGTTGACTTCGACATCTTGCTTTTGAGTCTTGCAAAATTCTGGTTGGTATTAAATTACAAGTCATGAGAGTTACATGAGCTCTTTAAGATCCAGTCACTACAGACCTTCGATTTCATATTAAACTCCTCACTCTTATCACCATTTTAGATGATCAATCTGATCAAGAACAGACTTAAAATTAATTATGAGCAAAGTATCCACCATACCAATACATGCCAATCTGGATGCACAACTTCAAGTTTTACTAATTTAGAGGTTTTCTGTTTCTCATTGCTATCCCAAACTTAAATCCACCCAATGAAGGGAAGTTTGCTTAAAAGTTATTTATAATATAAAATTTTAGGTTTGACCAGCAAAGCTGCTTGGAGACTCTTTATTATCTATGGACGTTCCCTTAAAATAGCCTGTGGCAGTCTGGCCAACTTATAAATTTTGTCTTTTCCATATCCATTAATGCTTCCCAAGCCAAAGTCCCATTATAAGGTATAAACTGTACCAGACAATTTATCTGGAAAAGGTGGGAAAGGACTATACTTAAGCGTTACCTACCAGTAAGTCCTAAGTCAATTCATTGCCAGCTGCTAGCATCAGTCAACTACATGTACATGTATCTAGCCAGCTTAAATTTGGCTGCTCGAATATCCAAATTGATGTATGGTCTGCCTTTGAGATGTTGAATCAGAATTCTTCATGATTTAAAGTTGACATCACAAGTGTGCACTGTTGACAATAACTTTTTTGCCAATGTTGGGAAGGGGTAGTGGGAGGTTGTGCGGGGGTAGGAGCTGATGGCCTAATGGTAAATCAGTTGGACTCTGGATCAATAGGTCCAAAATGGAGCCCAAGCCAGAGTTGCTGTGTCATGTTCTCGAGCAAGACACTTGACTCTCCCAGTAACTCTCCCCTCCAAGGAGTGAAAATGGTACTGACCGATTGTAGGAGCAACCTGACAAAAACAAGGGGTAACCTGTGATAGACTAGAATCCCATCCAGAAAGAGAGTGGCAATACCCCTGGCCATTTCATGTTGCAGAGACCAAAGGTAAGCACCAGCACTGATGAGCCATCTGGCTCATCCATATCCCGAAGGGGTGGAACAGAGTTCCCTGCCCTGCAGCCGGTGAAATAATCACTAGAGTGTTCTCATTCCGAGCCGCAAAGACCAGACGAGGGATTTGATTTCCTGTTTAAAGCAAACCTTTTCCCATAAAAGTTTAACCCCCTTGACTGGATGTACCAACAAAACGTTCAAGTGAGGGAGGGAAAAGGACATTGGTTAATATGCATTTCAAACAGACAGCTACACTGCAGACGGCTGGAAATGTAAAATGACAGCTTGGGACCAGGGCAATGGTGGGTCATGGAATGAGGAGAGGACATCGGAGAGTGATGCTCCTCGAGTGCGGCTGTACAGGCAAGTTGATTCAAGAACCCACAATGAAGGATGATCCCCCAGTGGTGATGTGGTTGGCATGTGGTGTTGTGGTAACCAAGGCCACTATTCAGATTTCTGAAGGAGCCATTTCTTATTATAGAAAAAAGACAGGCAGCCTTTGTAACAACAGTTATTCCTTTTGATATTTAAATGCCACATCTGATAGGGATGAAACTCAGCTTTTGATATTTGTTGAAAATTGGGAGAATAATGCATTCCATGCCCAGTAGAAATAATGTTACATGTTCCAAGCCATAATGGCAGTAGGTGGGGTGGAGAGTGAGACATGGTGGCGGATCTTTCCTTCATGTCAGTGACATTTCTGTCCTTCAGGCATTCAGTTCAAGATGCTCAAGTGTATATCTTGCAGGAACTACAGTGCAAGGATTTTCTGGCTGTGATGAAGCAAAATCATCCATGCATTCAGAAAAAGTACCAGGTGATGAAATGACACATCTTGATGAAGAGGTGGCTAACAGCAATCGCATGAACTGAGGAGGATTCAGGTTATCTGCCCAAAGGTGTCACAGCAACAAAGATGCCGCACATGCACCCCTGCCCACGCGCGCCAAACTTTGCCTCCAACCATGCGCTCCAGTGCCGCGCCATCACCACATCTGCATTGCCTCCACCTTTGCTGCTGTAACACCTTTGTGCAAAAGCATGGTGAATCCTCCCCACCTCATGTGACTGATGTAAGCTACTTCTTTGTCGAGGTGTGTCACTTCATTGCTTGAGACTTCTCCTAAATACATGGAAGATAATGCTTCATCACAACTAGAAAATCCCTGCACTGTAGTTCCTGCAAGAACACACTCAAACATCTTGAGCTGAATGCCAAAAGGATGGAGACGTCTCTGAAATGATAAAAGGATCACCAACCATGACTTTCTTTCCACCCCATCTGCTGCTCTGTTATAGTATAAAACATGTGACATCATCCCAACCAAGCATGCAATACATCATTTTCCCAATTTTCAACAGCCAATCACAAGCTGCGCATCATCCAAATAAGGTGTGTCATCTGAATATCAAGCACAAATAACTGTTGTTTTGTAACCTATCTTTTTCCTATAACAAAAAGACTCATTCAGAGGTCTGAATTCTAACCTTGGTGACCACAATAACATGTACTAACCAAATCACTACTGAGGAATTCTCCTTCACTGTGGACTCCTGAATCAACCTGTCTGTACCACCAGACTCAAGGGGTACCATTCCCTGATTTCCCACCCCATTACACAATCCACAACTGCCCTGGTCCCAATCTGCCATTTCACATTTCCAGTCGTCTGTTGCATAACTGCTTGCTAAAAGTGCATGTTAACAAATGCCCTTTCCCTCCCTCACTTAAACGTTTCATGGTATATCCAGTAAAGGGTGTTGGACTTAAATGGTGAAAGGTTTGTTTCAAACAGGACACCAAATCCCCCTGCCAGTCTTTGTGGCTAAGAATGGGTACATTCCAGTGATGTCTTCCCTGGCTACAGGGCACGAAAGTCTGTTCCATTCCCAAGGGAACAGAGAAGCCAGATGGATCATCAGCACGAGTGCTCCCCTCCAGTTTCTGTAACATGAAGTGTCTAGGAGTGTTGCTTCTCCCCTTGGATGGGATGCTAGTCCATTGCAGGTGACCCCCAGCAATTGTCAGGTTGCCCTAACAAATTGGCCAGTACCATTACACTCTTGGGTGGAGAAAGGCATTGCAAGGGTAAGGTGTCGTGCCTGAGAACATGACACAGCAACCCCAGCTTGGGCTCCATGTTGGACGTATTGATCCAAAGTCCAACTAACTAACCATTAGGCCATCAACTCACCACCCCAACCTACAACCCCCGGCCGGCCCACCACCCCTTCCCAACATTGCCAAAAAGTAATTGCTGACAGTGCACACTTGCGATAACACCTTTAACTTGAGAAGAATTCTGACAAAACATCTCAGTGACATGCCATATATTAAATTTGATATTCAAGTAGCCAAATTTAGCCTGCCTTGATACATGTAGTTGATTATTAGAAGCAGTGAGCGGACTTAGGGCTTACCAGTAAGCAATGTATATAGACTACAATTGTTTCTCTTTTTGCTGCCTGGTTCATTCTCAGTAGAGTAACCAGTGAACTCTTAATGTATTCTCTTCCTATGGTTAGACGTTTGTTTTGCTTTATCCTGTTAATTTGGTCAGGGCTCGACACTAATGGTAGCCAACTTGCCACAGGCCAGAGTAGGAATTAAGTTTTGGCTACAGAGCTGGGTGCTATTTTTTCAACTTACTGGCCTGGTGGCTAGTGACAACTTATATGTCACTAAACAAAAAAAAAATTGCTAGCCAAGTGTTGATGTTGACTGGGTGCAATAACAGCAGAATCACTAGCAAGACTTGAAAACAATGCAAGCAACTCTCTTTAATACATTATGGAATTAATTTTAAAGGAAAAAATACACAATGCAATTTTGCATCTGAAACCTCTTGACCAGTTGACATACAGTTGGCACACCTTGTGTCACGCTTGACTGGTAATGTTAAACACAAGGGCGAACCAATTTATGACCGAATTGCACTGGTTTTAATTTTGTTCAATGGCCTCATGTTTTCCTCACATCAAATCTCTCAAGCCAACAGATCACAAAGAAAAATCCAGTGATTTTCCTGAAAAGACTTTAAGGACTCTTTGATACCTCCTTGTAAAAATATCCAGACCCCAAGACCTCATTGTAAAAACTGTCGAGACTTCTTCAGTCTCTTCACAGACAGGAGCTGTAGAATTCAAACTGTTTCAAAGGCAGCATTAGCAAAATTTGACTGCTAATAAAGGTCAAAGGAAATAAATCTTTCTCACGTAATTATTTCTGCAGTGGTAAGTTCTGTCAGTATGGAAACAACAAGAAATCACCTGTATGTTGTTACGCTAAATGAAATGTTATCCCTTTACAGTTCTGCACGATTTTGTACATGATTTTATCAGGGTGCTCATGTTTTGTGCTACTAATTTGTAACAAGAAAAGAACATCGATGTATGCTTTCAGAAAATGCTGTCTTGTTTGTCAAATATTTCTTTCAACATAATAACATGCTCAGTTTTTATACCCTTTCAAGTACCAAACAACAAAAAGTAAACATGATAACACCACAATGAAATTCTTACCTTGTTTCCAAGAAAAGTGTTAGTGTTTGTCTTCATTGAGGAAGACAGCAACTAGTTTGGCCAATTTCATTTTGTTTACTAGCCAAAGTGGAAACCTACTAGCCACAGGGCTCGACATTAATGGTAGACACCTCGCCACAGACTAGGAGACATTTTTGTTTTGCCCAGTAGGTTTCTGATTTCCACTAGCTGCTTTGGGTTAGTCTCAAGCAATGAACTGACACACCTCGACAAAGAAGTAGCTTACACCAGTGACATGAGGTGGAGAGGATTCACCATGCTTTTGCACAAAGGTGTTACAGCAGCAAACGTGGAGGCAATGCAGCTGTGGTGATGGTGCAACACTGGAGTGCATGGTTGGAGACAAAGGTTGGCGTGTGTGGGCAGGGGTGCATGTGTAGCATCTTTGTTGCTGTGACACCTTTGGGCAGACAACCTGAATCCTCCTCAGTTCATGCAATTGCTGCTAGCCACCTCTTCATCAAGATGTGTCATTTCATCACCTGGTACTTTTCCTCAATGCATGGATGATTTTGCTTCATCACAGCCAGAAAATCCTTGCACTGTAGTTCCCGCAAGAGATACACTTGAGCATCTTGAACTGATAAAATCATGCACAAAATCGTACAGAACTGCAAAGGGATAACATTTTATTTAGCATAACAACATAAGTGATTTGTCATTGTGTCCATACTGACAAAACTTACTACTGCAGAAATAATTACGTGAGAAAGATTTATTTCCTTTGACATTTATTATTAGTCAAATTCCACTAATGCTGCTTTTGAAACAGTTTGAATTCTACAGCTCCTGTCTGTGAAGAGAGTGAGGAAGCCTTGACAGTTTTTACAATGACGTCTTGGGATATCGATACTTTTTACAAGGAAGTCTCAAAGAAAAACAGAGTTCTGAAAGTCTTTTATTGGAACTGGTTTAGTAGTAGTATTGGCATTATTGGACAATCTAGTCCATAATTTTAGCGTGTGTTAGTAATTGTACATTTCCTTAAACATTTTCTGAGTTGGCTTTGGAGTCCGATTCGTGATCGGCGGATGCAGTGACAAGAACCACAGACATAAGTGGAATCAGTGGATGGAGCAAGGGGCCTGGCCTTCTGACGTTCTCTCCTGGTATCCGCTGTGATGTGCAGAAGCTTTTCTCCCTCTCGTAGGGCTTTGGTGCAATTTGTTTTCCACGCACTCCTGTCACTGGCAAGAGTCTCCCATGAATCGATTGGAGCTGGTTTACACACAAAGTAATTACCAACAATAGGTATTAAAGAGAGTCGCTTGCATTGTGCTTTCAAGTCTTACTAGTAATTCTGCTGTTGTTTTACCCAGCCAACGTCAACACTTGGCTAGTTAATTATTTTTATTTGACTAGTAACATAAGGTGTCACTAGCCACTAAGCTAGTAAGTTGAAAATCTAGTGTAGAGCAACCTGGTTCCCAGGGTCTCTAATCTTACCGCCCTCTGGAGCGAGCGACGAGAGACCCTGGCTGGGTCTGGTCACATCCCACTTTGACAATTGAGAACATCAGGAAGGGGTCCTCTGTAATCAGCAATTTGTTACATTGAGCTTTGTCGAATTCAAAGTATTGCCCTGCGACTGCCATTATCTACGGCGTTTATCAATACTTAGCTTTCAGGCTGAAATTTTGAATAATATCTACTCCAACGTTTACCTAAAGGTTAAGCAAGTCTGTCTCAGGCAATTTAGTGGTCGTGATTTTCAGTGTTGCCGTCTTACCCACTAGATTTATGGAAAGTCACTCATATTTCAACCGTGGGCGTCGAGTAGCACAATTTCATCCCGTAGTACTTGTTGTTTCTCCTCTGAATGCACACGATCAAATTGGTGCAAAAAACATAAGAATGTCTCCAGGAAAACGTATAACTTTCCCAAAGTAAAGCTACGACAGTCTCTGAAGAAAAGCTGGACGAAGATAAATATGATATTCGTGCAACGCACTTTGCAAACAGTTCTAATCAAATAGCCGGGCCCGGCGTCACCTGCGGTGTCACAATATCGAATGCAAGTAAGCAATATCTTCGTGGAATATTTTAATCTTTGTCCCTGGAGAGCCAATACTTAGAGCCTTAAAACATATCTTGCAATAGAAACAAACCTAAACAAAGTATAAGCATGGCATGGCAAATTACAGAGGTGTCAAACTCTGAGAAGCGACGTGCACTTAACAGCGGAAACCATGCAGACGTGTGACCTCTAAAAATGCTGTAACATAATCAAACGACTCCGCTCAACTGATAATTTCCATTTCTTCTTGCAACATGGCCAACCAGGGTCTCTCTTCACTCACTCCAGGGAGCGGTAAGATGAGAGACCCTGGGAACGAGGTTGAGTGTAGAGCCCTGTTGGTAATTTTTTTCATTCTTTTTCAGAACAAGAGCAAGACAACAAAACACAATTTTGCTATTCCATTTTTGGGGGCTATTTAATTTCCTTTCTTCTGCTAACCCTCTTCATTCACCTTCACCTATCTCTTTTGTGACTAGGTGTCACACAACGCCTCACCCCTCTTTATTGCTGTATCTTATCCACAAAAAATTATTCTGTTCCACGACATATGGTTCTATACATGCTAACTTACAGGCAGCATCCACTACCTGTTAAGTACACTAATATAATGCAATATCAAACAATCTAACTATCAGTGAGCAATGGACAATAAACACACTCGAGGCAGGAAAGAATATTTTGCAAATCCACCAAAATGCGAGCAACAGCGATGAAATGCTGCAAGAGAACAAGGAACTTTGGGAAAAAAATCAAGAGCCGACCAAACAAATATCTACTTTCCATTGAGGTATGATGGATACTTCACTAAGACTAAATTTATAGTTTGTAGTTCGCTCAAGTATATACCGAAGGGCCTAGCTCACAAGTTGATCTTGTCACCATAATTTTCAGTGGAATGAAGCACTGCTCATAAAGCCCATATCCAGATTTTACTTGTTCATAACCATAACCTGCACCATTAAAAACATTTTGTGATCTTACCGTGAAATAGCATGCACAACTTGGGCCTTTCAATTCAAGCTAGGGTTGTAAAGCAGCGACAGCTACTGTAGTGACCTGGTTAAACATAGATATCAAAGCTAGACTTCCTTCAAATGACCGTAAACTAAACATGAGCAACATCTTTGGTCAAAAGCACGATGAAATAACTGTAGCTTACTTGATTTAAAAACTCCCGCGTCTTCCCCAAATTGAATATTTGAACACATTCGGACTAACCTCCTCAGGAGTAGGCCTACACCGAGTGGTTGCGAGTACAGTCTCGTTTGACAGCGGTTTCTGACAATGGAAAGGGACGTACTAGAACTCTGACCAATCCTCGTTTAGCTTAAAATTTCCCAATCTAAATCCAACATGGCGGGCGAATTTCTACTTATGGGGTAGTTTGTTCCCCTAATCCTGAAGCGTTGAAAGGCTGTTTCTTTCAAAGCTACTCTCCTTGACAGAAGGGGTTCAAGAAGGCAAGCTATTTCTTTGTCCTTAGGCCGTCAGAGTAGTGGAGGAGCGTTTACTACTCATGAAAATCGCCGAATACAGCAAGAGATAAAGTGGACTAAGATCAGAGATCGCCTTGGTTATGTTGCCATTGAGAATTCTTCCCTTCCAACTGGGGCAGTTTGTATTTGGTGCCTGAAAACTTCAACTGCAATAAGATGCCGTTACTGTGGGCCTCGAACGTTTTTGTGTCGCGAATGCGCTAGGAAACTTCATTCCAGTATCACCACATACCATGTTTTAGAGTTGTAGAAGGTACAGCAATGACCTGATCATCTCTTTATTTAAAAAAATTAACTCACTTTACTTAAATGTACATTTATACGTACATGTAGTTGTTGCAAACTATTAGCTTTAATATATAAGCTTACACCGTGTGTAAAACATCTGTGTAGTAAAATACGTTTTATCCAAGAACAATCACACAGAAATTAATCTTAACCCCACCTAGTTCAGAAGTAACCTTATCTGCCAACACTATTAATTCAAACTTCAGTCTGCTATCTGCTAATGACTGGCAGTGATGTAGCAGGATACATCCTGCTACATCGTGATAGTTTACGTGTAAGCTGGTTTAAGGCCGTTGACCGTACATGTTAGCCAATGTTATAAAACTAACAAATTGTACTAGTGTACTAATTATAGCTAGAAACAACCAGAAACAACACATCAGTTATAATTGCTAGCACTATATTTTATACATTGCCACTAAAACTTTTGAATGTTTCATCATAATCTATTTACCCTTGTTTAATCATATGTATTTTTATTTAGCCTAGTATATTACTTACTTCCAATATAGTTGTATGCACTTAGGAGCCTGCCTGATTTCTTGCTAGGTTAGTTAGGTACCCCAAATTACAGTGCAGCTCAGATATATGCAAACTACGCATACGCATTTTATACGACCATATTTTGCATATACGCGTACATCAATACGCGCACATATGTGCGTGTATATGCCCACATATACATGTATATACGTGCATATATGTCTCTTTGTTATGCATTCCCATAGGTTTCTTTATGTGAAGCATTGTTAGTCAAACAAAGGACATTATATTTCTGGGAATGAAAATGTTTCAAAGCGAAATTTGCATATTGTTAAAACATCATGCCAATCAATGAAAGCTATTATATTTTGAGTTTTCAATCACTTCGCAAATTCGCTGACAAACTACCGTTTATTAACACTTGCTTGATCTTTAGCTACCAAAAATGGGAAGAAAATTGAAGCAGTCTCTTGAACTCCCTATTTTAACACGTGAACTCTATGTTTTTACAAGTAAAGATCTATGTTTCAGCACGTGTCGGCAAGTTGTTTGCAAATGTTTCTTTGTCTGAATTAAGCGTTCTGAAGATCCTAGTCAAAAAAATAAAATCTCTGGTTATATTTGACACAGATCATTTATTCAAATGGTAAAATACTCTTTCCTTGACGAAAAAATTGTTTATCCAATGGTTCATTTAAACTGTGAAATAATCCTTCTTTAGCCAAAGAATTGTTTACCAAAGTTGCTATGGCGCGCTGCTCACATCTAGTTATTTTTTTTCTTCAGGGAAAAGTTCTGTGTTTCAGCATGCGTCAGCAAGTCGCTTGCGAGATGTTTACTGTTTGAAGGCTACTTTGAAGTATTCCGAAGACCTTGTGGAAAAATGATATCTCCCATTATACATGTACATGTATCTGACACAAACCGTTCATTCAAATGGTAAAATACTCGAAGTTTCTATGGTGCGCTGCTCACATTTTGTTATTTTTAATTTTCTTCAAGGAAAAGTTGGGTGTTTCAGCACACGTCTCCAAGTTGCTTGCCTGGACCCTTGTTCACTTTGCGTCAAAAAAATGTTATCTTTCGGTTGTGTTTGCTCCATGAAGATGAAATTGCTGAAGCGTGTATCCCCAGTTCTATTTGACAAAAAAACAGTAAATTTATGATTTAACGGCAAAATACTCTCTCTTTTAATTAATATTCAGTCAGTTAATTTTGTGTCAAGTGCCCAATTGCAAAATGTTAGTTTCAGCTTACATTTTGCTAATAAGTTGTCTGAAGGCATATGTGCATATACTGTATACATGTGTTCAAAATAAAGAAAACTCTTTCTTGCTCTGGGGCAAGCTGTCAAGCCATTGAAAACAACAATGACCTGTTAAGAAAAGAAAAAACAATAGGTTAGCTCATATATACATGTACTAATCAGGCATATGCGTATATACTGTATAATTATGTGTATATGCATACGCGTATGTGCGTATATATGTATGTATACGCACATACGCGTATTGGGCTGACGCGAATTACGCGTATTTTTTGGTTCGGATATATCTGAGCTGCACTGTAGTAGTACTGCAGCCAGTTAGAATGTGATTGTTATTATTATGATTTTGCACAGGATGGAATGTTTGTTCCTCTTTTTCTAAATCATTTCATTTTGAAAAAATTTAATCACCACTGCTTGTCTGTGGAGATTCAGAGTATCACCTGTATAGATGAATACGGTAAGATATTTTTTGGTATAAATTTGTATATATAATTACAAGTTTTGTTATTAGTATGTTAAAGTTGCATAACTGCAACATGGATAATTATTTACCAGTTTATCAATTACACGGTTTTGCATATAGGTAACCATCATTCGAAGAGAATTGCATTCTCAGTTTCAGGTGTAGTGCATCAAGTATTTTGTACTTGTAATTGATTGTTTCTTTTTGAAATGTGCATTCCAGGGTTTTTTCAAGAATAGCAGTTATTCCTATCAGTAAAGTTGGTGAGAAACAAAGGTTGGAACACTGCCTTAGTTTAAAAGCTGAATTACAGCCAGTCCTTGAAAGGACATTTCTCAGTGTAGGGACACTGATAGAGCTGGGATCCTCCTTTGCAACAATGAGAGAAGATGACCTTTTTAAAGAGATGTATGTAACATCATGGGAGAAACAAGACTGGATATGAGGAGCCAAATGAATTATGCTCTTGTTTTGTTTGCAACTGGAAAGGTAAGTATATAGGCAGGTAATGCAACAAAATTCTGACAATCTTGATTTTGTTTTCGGTTCTCTGAAAATACTTTAGAGAATCAGTAAGAGAAATTTCCTTTTTTTTTTTCAGACTTTGATCTGTACTCCAATTTTCAATTTAGTTGAACCTAAGGAGTAGAGTTTATTGTCTGTGTTATCAAAATGTCAGTAATATTATAGAAGTGGAAGTTATTTGAATTCTGGTTTCCATGCCAGGGCAAAGTATGTGAATCCATACCATACTTTTAAAAATATGTGATATTTATGAATGTGGGTCTTATAAAAGTTGTGAAATTTAACAAATTGACACTGGTTTTTTAAGTATCTGTCCTCTTATTAATGGTAAATTGCATCATAAAGTTCATTGTCAAAGTAGTCTGCAGATCCACTTGCCTTCATCCATACAACTTTGACAATGTAATATTTATGACCAAATTTATCATCAATAAGAACACAGATGCATAAGAATCTGCTTGCTGTGTTTTTTATTTTCATTACAGTGAAACCTGTATTAGGTGGACACCCTTCTAGTGATTGGTAGGCAGACACCCTTACTAGTGTCTGCTTAACACAGGCTGTCTGCTCAAAACAGGTTCTAGTATGTTGTGCAATAATAGTCAATTATTAACCGTTTTGTAACACAACTTAGCATGTAACATCAAAGAATAGCTAAGACTGCTCATAGCACAATGTCCAGTTGATCACTGCATCAATCTGGAATAATCACTCAGCTTAAAAACGATATTGCTGAACAATGTACAGGAGTCTCAGCTGAACCTTTAGAAGTAAAATGAGCCCTTTAAGTGTCCGCTTACTGCAGGTTTTGTGCAACAAAATGTCTTAATATTGGTGTCTGCATCTGTTTAATTAAGAGGTGTCTGCTGAATGCCGGTTGATTTTTAATTACTGTAAATGTGGGGAAAAAAATTTGGGACTTATTAAAGCTGGTGTCCACTTAAAAGAGGGTGTCTGCTTAATATGGGGTCTGCCTAATACAGGTTTCACTGTTAACAAAATCCAAAATTGTCAAATGGAGGCTTCACTAGAGGAAAACACCGGTTAAAAGCTAAATTGAATTAAGCCAAAATGATCCATAGAATCACGGCCTTTATTCCACTGGGAAATTCCTGAAAACATACTGAATTATTCCCAAGTTTAGTTTATTTTCATCAAATACTCGAACACAGCAAAAAAAGGGTTCTACTGTATTGCGGTAAATTTTCATGCCAAACTACAATAATTTACCCAATCTTTTTCACTTCACAGTTGAATTCATTATATTCACAAGCTGATCTTCAGGTTAGGTATCTGTTAATCCTGTTTAGATGCAATTTTTGGCTATATTGAGAAAGCAAAATCATATGCTAAATGTCGCTGAAACTGTTCACGATGATGTCAGCTGTGAGTCTGTACTCCTACTGATGATAAAAATACATGTAAGCCAGTGATCGTGCAAGAAAGTAGGCAGTCATTGTGAACAATTAAATGTACTTGTAAAATTGAGTCTCTCTATAACCACTGACAACAGATGAAGATGGGCTACAAACACAAGACTATATATTTTTGATTGTGACTTGATCTTTGTACAGACAGTTTTGTTGAGCAGACATACATTGCTATGGAGATTAAGAATGAGATCAATGGTAGTAATATAGAATGAAATTTATGAAACCTGGGTTTCAAAACTCCCTAGACTGTTAGCTGGGAAACAGTTATATGTTATGGATGTGGTCATGGTATTTAAGAATTGAGTCATAGAGGGTTATTCATTAACAGTAAGAAAATAAAAAAATCTTACAACATGTACTTTTGGCAAATTATTTGTAATAGCTTTACCTTAGACTGACATCAATAAAATACCGCAAGGGAGCTTAATTTTGAAATTTGTTTCCTTGTAGATACTAGGGAAACTCCAATTGAAAGAAGCCTATCTTAATATAGTAGAGAGCCTCTTCTCTGAGAAAGTAGTGCCCAGGCACATGCAGCTTCTGGATCAAGATGAAGGGAGGGCAGACAGTGCTGTTGATTATAATGAGGAGGAAGTGGCAGAGATGACGGCAGTGGTCAACAGGATTGTTCAAAGCTGTTCCGTTGTTCCTAAAAAGGCCTTGCTTAATTTGGTTTTGGTTTATTATATACTTTTGGATAACATGTCAAATGCAATAACTTATAATTTGCTTGAGTGAAAAATAATGTACAAATGACACAATCCTGAGTTACATGTAAGTCAGGCTGCAGGAATTAATCACACATACATGTAGGACACATTGCTCATTATAGCCTAATACTGTTTAACCAATCTCATTTTGGCTATGTAATTGTATTTTTTTTTCAGACAAAGCATTTCTTTATCCCAAAAACATCTTTAACCAAATGGAAGTGTGGCGATGTCTTAGGATTTAAAGTACTTGTAGATGAAGCACTTGTTTTCACTGGGAAGAGGATGTGTGGGATGACTGACTTTGCCAGGAAGAGGACAGTTGTCAGGATGCTTGCACGTTCAAAGGTGCCTTTTTTCAACCAAGATACTAATCAACAATGATGAAGGTATATGCGTATAGAGAAGACTTGTGACATTCTTTTAACAGTATTTTTTGATGGTGATAGTAAACAACACACCAAAGGTGTCCAGGGCTAGGAACTGAGGATATATGATGTCACAGGTCAATGAGTGACTGCCACTGTGACTAGCATTTACTGTTCCCCTGGTTCCATTTGACTGTTATTAGTTATGCAGCCAAGACAGTGATGTGTTGGACAACTATAATGATAATCTCATGACAATCTGCATGCGTGCATTCACTTTGTCTATAGCTGTCAGCGCTAACTAAATATGATCATGTTGAATTCCAACTTGAAAATTTACAAATTCACCATTGATAGTGATTCCGTTTTCCTCAAACAGTATGCAGAATTTTATTATTCCAAGTTGTTGTTTTGTACAATGTAGAAATGTACCAAGAAATGTACCAAGATTGATAAGTCAGATGCAGAGCCCTTATACAGCTTATTGAATCTTTTGTTTGGTGGCATTCGTGTTTCTGTCATGGTGGTGGTTGCATTAGCCCCCTGAGTAATAAGTTTGAACTGTTGTTAAAGTTACTAGATAACATTGTCTGTCAAAAATATATTTTCTTTGATGTTTTTGTATTATCATTGTTTTTACCTCCTTGTCATGTTTAAAGCCTTTTTTGAGATAACAATAACAGACAGCATGAAATAAGTTTTTGGCTTTTTTGAAATGTGGTCTATATACTAACTTCGGAATAAAGTCAATGTACAGAACTCACTTTTTCTGTTTTGTTTTCAAACATTCGTTCAGCATATGAAGAAACCAGAGAATCAAGTTTTTGGGGATGTCCTCAAAGAGGTAAAATAATTAAAATTGATCAAGTTATAACTTACTAACAGTTAGTAATAATCTTAACAACAAAAGAATGTAGTTCCCATTAACAGCTGTGCTGTCTGTCTTTATAAAGTACTGCCAATTAAAAATTAATTTTTAATCCTTCTCTTTTGCCATATTGTGAGACATTACACCTGATCTCAAAAAAAAAAATCCAGGACTCATAGAATTATAAATAATAAATCTAAAGTCTTGTGCTACACAGTTCCATCACCTATGTAAAGTGCTAGCAATATTGACAAAGATGCTCGTGGCCCATGTTAAATTATCACTTCTTGTAGAATCCATAAATAAATAAAGAAAAAAATGCTGTAACACACTCTATGTTGTTTTAAAGAGTGAAGAAGCAGCCAGTGGAACTTCAGTTCCTGTGGATACCATTTTAAATGACAAGGTAATATTTAGCTTCTCACTTTAACCCATTGACTCCTAATTTTTATATTCTAGAACAGGGAAGTGGATGGTTTATTCACTGTTGAAATGACATAACTACACAATGTTTCATTTATGCACACAACCTTAACTTGTTAAAGATGTATGATTTTAACAATTTTCCTGGGGGCCCACATGGGCATTTGTAGGTATTTTGAACTTTTCTTAAATTCACAAAACTAAAAATGCAGCAGGACTTGTAAACATAATTTTTGAAAATAGTTTTCCAAGGGGTCTTTCAGGTAAAATAAAATAAATTATAAAATTTCACTCCTGCATGTTGCATGATTCTTCATATTTACAGGCAAGAGCACAAAAGTAATTATATTGAGTATTAATGAATTTTTTATAATCAATTTCTGTAATATGTTAATAAAGTAAGTTCTAGATTATTGTTTTTATAGGTATCAACCCCTTTGGAGACTGTTGTTGATGATGACGAAATTTTACTTCAGAATGTTCGCCAAATACTGAAAATACCTTTTTGGAACAATATTATGCCCTTTTATCGTGACAAAGTTAGAGCAAATTATGTCCTAAAAAGGACTTGACTGTTTATCAAAATTAATGCTATAAATAACAGTTCTCTTTGTAATACGCTTTGTATGTTCAAACCATGACAAATGGTTATAATTGACTGTGGTCTTTTTATCTTTGATACCTGCAGAAATGGAATCTCATAGGTCTAAAGGGCCAGAAACTGGAAAGGAAGAAAGTGATAAATTATAAATTTTATTTGGCAGTATAAATGCAGTTTAGAAATGCAATAGTTGCGCTACTTTCTGATGGCAATGATATATCTCTAAGTTATAATAATTAAAATTAAAATATTTATTTCATGATATTTTTATTGAAATGAGAGGTACTGAAAGAAACTAGACAGAATTCTATACAAATGTCCAACTAGTGGCTCAAACAACTAAGTATTCTGTCTCAATTTTGTTGATTTCTATATATTTAGGTACCAGCAGTAATGCCAGAATGGACCAGGATGATGTGGACAAATTGGTAAATCTGTTTATTGGGATTAGCTGTGTATTAAAGCACTACAGTACTGACGTTTTTTCAGTTACCACAATGTTTTACACAAAAGGTTTAAGTAAATGCTCAGACAGGCATGTTGGAAAGTAATTCCTTGCAGAAGTTTGTAATCAAATGATGTAATTTGGTAATAAGGTGGATGAAAAGGAATGAAAACTTCTCTTCTAAAAAATGGAAAAACAATACAACGCTTTGTTAGATGGCTTGTGTTTGTAGCCTTTAGAATGCGAGCTCTGATTAGCTTATTATACGGCATTATTCTCCCGTAATGCCCACGGGTCGATTACGGGCCTGCTAAACTGAAGCAAAAAGCCATATAATAAACAATTTATTAACCGCGAACATTCAGTCCATAAGGAAAAATCTCAAGCCATATTGACTTTGCTATTAGGGAGTTTAAGAAGCTACGACGACGACGCCGAGGAAAACGTCGATTAAAAAATGAATTTATATGTTACCTACGAATCTCGTGATACTCTTAAGTCATTTACTTTGTTTATGACTGTCAAAAGTATCACGAAACTGAATCTGGGACACAGAGATAAATTTGAAATAGAAATTTCAAACCTTAGCTGTTGTGGTTTACGTTGTTCAGACAACGCGGAATTTGGCCATTTCACGTTCTTGTTTTGCAGGGGACGGCAAAGAAATGTACCAAGAATCATAACGCGCGTACACAGTCATTGTTCTGCTCATTAAACCTTTTGTTTAGCGACGTTGCCGTTGCCGTCGTGGCTTTCTTAAACTCTCTATTGCTCGGTTAATGCGGCATGGTCCCGGTTTGAGATTTTCCCGTAAAGACCTCACTCTCGGTTAATTAGTGGTAAATATTACCATCCGAATGCGAAATTCATCAAATGTGACTGACTGATCACATGTGATGAGTTTTTAGAATCATTTAATACAAGTGAAAACTTAAGTATGAACTCTGCCTAGTAAAATATCAGTTGTTTTAGTTTCACAGTACTTGTTCATGATTCTTATATCAACATCTGATCAACAGGCTTTGGATGAAGAGTTCACAAAGGCTGCCCTGGTTAGAAAAGGTAAATGTCATAATATTTATTTATTTCTTAATGTATTAATTTAGTCAGTAAGTCAGTCAGTAAGTCAGTCAGTCAGTCAGTCAGTCAGTCAGTAAATCAGTCAGTCAGTCTTTCAGTTACTGATTTATTAAGGTTAGGCTGCGTTAAAAGGCAACAAAATAAGCAATATATTGCAAAATTACCATTTATGTTGTGGTGCACATAAAGTAAAAACACCAAAAGCAGCCTCCATGAAGCATTTTCATTGGTTATTTTTAAGGTGGCTCCCTAGGGTAATTACGAACACCCTCCCTATAGAGCGCGAGTTAGAAAACGAAACTTAGTTAATTTCTCTTAAAGTTTTACCCGAAGAGATTTACCAGTATGGGTACTGTTAAAATAAGGCTTATGTTTTGGTTGTCAACTTTTGGATTACCGCCGTTACCATGGCAACATCTAATCTAATGACAGGCAGATGTATTCCTCATTTTGACCTAAACTCCTTAATATTTATACTTTCCTTTGGTGAAATTGTTTCATACTTCTCCACATCATGGAAACGATACTGCCTGACACTTTGAATTGGTAAAAAGTCAAGGTTGTTCAGACGGTTTTTTCAATAATCTGTAATTTGTCATTATTCTAAATATATTAGATTAGCTCTGAGAGATTTTCACAAAAATACGGTACTTTATTGGAATTGTTTGTGGTTAGAAATGAGCCAAATTAAACAAAAATTCACCCAAGGGAACGCGACAAAATTAGCATTTATTTGGTCACGCTGACGTCAAAAAAATCAGGAAAACACGCGTGGTGTCACGCATGGTTATTTATTTAAGTGGGCGCTCATGAATGAATGAAGGATGGACTTGATTGAGATTGTGCTGTACGGCATGCGCAACGGCGTGTGCGGCCTCTACGAGTCTTAACAAAAATGGCTTCGTTCACCAAAACCAGGGAATTTATTCTATTCTACCACATAGGCTTGATTAATGACGAGGATTTCTTTCTCCTGCATCCATTTTACATCTGCGAGACCTATGTAGATTTGCCTCTCAGGCTTAATTTCAACCACAAAACAAAATAATACTGATAAAAAGCTCGATTACAGCAGGATCAGGGTGTTTGTACAACGTGATCAGCAAGAAAAAAAGTTTGATCCTAATAAAATACATTTTGAACAGCAAAAAACAGTTATAGCTCAGCTCAGTACATACGGAGCTCGTCATCTGCGACTGTTCGGCCCGGTACAAATACGACTGTCGCTCACGGTAGATGGTTAAATCGTTTAAATTTTCTGCAGAAATGACAAAGAAACATTTATTTTGGACGGAATTTTATGATTCCATACTTTATCTTCGAACTAGGCTGTTTAAACAGTGAAAAAAGCGTTAAAATGAGGAGTAAACAGCTGGCTTAGACGAGGGAAAAGCAAGGCTACGGCCGGAAAGTCGTACTGGAACGCGCGTCATGACGTCAATGGAATTGATCTTTACTATTTGCCGCCTTTCTTGTCCCTAATTTATAATTGCTCATAAGGCATTTTGGATGATGGTATCAAAGAAGTAAATTATTCAAAGTGAAAGCATGATGTTCGGACTCCAAAAGGTAGTCGTTGGTCACATGATTTAAAGGAAAATGCATATTTCATTACGCACATCAGTACTGCTATCATAATTAGAATCTACCCTGGTACACATGTTATACGACCCCATTTTTGTTTCTCTTCTGTGGTCGTTGTAAAGGGGTTACATTTTATGGTTTTTAATAACAGTAACAGTAATAGTGATTTAAATTGACTCAGTTCTTTGTTGTTTTAGGTGCTGACAAGCAGTTAGTAGATGGCCTACAGCAAGGTCTTACAACAGGTATTTTTACATCAAAGTAAATGTGGAAAAATGAACTGAACAAAATGGCACCAATAGAAAATGAATGGTACTGCAGGGCAGGAAAACAATGAAATCCTGTTGCTCAGTGGGCCAGTACATTTCAGTTTTCAGTTGCCCCTACTAAAATATTAATTGCCCAATAAGTCTGCTTTGTTCATTCCTTATCAACTAAAGGCCGCCGCACACTAGCCGATTTTTTGTCGGCCTACAAAAAATCGGCTAGTGTGCGGCGGCCTTAACAAGACTGCTGAGGCTAATTTCACTTGCCCACCGGACTATCAATCTTCCATTTTCACTAGCCCAAGAGCAAAATTTACTTGCCCTGGGCAATCGCAAGTGGTGTTTTTTTTCCTGCCTTGTACTGAAGCTATCAGCAAGGCTACCTAAAGCAGCTTTCTCCAAAGACAAACGCACTTGGGATTGTTTTAAAAGTATAACGTTTCCAGCAATTTGCAAACTCAACCCAGGAAACACCAAACATAAACTCTTTGATAGGCTGCCCTCCCTCTCCTCTTCCAATGCTGTAGCAACACAAAACAATTCCATGTGGGTAATTTTGCAGTAAGCTCAACATTTAAAGGGGTGGAGCAGAGCAAAACTAATTACTTTTTAAATACATAAATTGTCTCTAGCTGTAGAAAGGAGTGGAACTAGTATGGGCACAATGAAGCATTTTGAATTCCAGTATACAGAGATCAGCTCAACAGGCCGTTAATTACATGTTAAGACAGGAATAGAACTTAAGTGGACGGTTTGGAGGGCACTGAAATAGAGCTTTGCAAATATTTCAAAATGAAGCCCTCGACCCATTTCTGACCTGCATGGAATTTGGCCACTTCGAAGAAAAATGACCAATCGGAACCAGGGAAGGTGATCTTTTTCGTATACAGACCAGTGTCGTTTAGGAGTCCAGAAAATTTGAAACCAATTGAGAACGAACACAGTTGAATTTGTGAAGCACCGAAACCTCTATGCTGCCTACTCTACGGATCCCATATTTCCTGGCCAACTATGATTCATAATTACATATTATACACAGTATTTTAACTTGAAAGAGCCAAAGAAAAGACACTTAACCTTTTAACGTTCTTGATCCATTTACGAGGATGGTTCCCCTTATTCTCAATAAGCGTCTTCATTGGATACTTTTCTTCAAAGTTGCTAGGATCAAGTAGTCAACAGACACAACAAATAAGAACAAAGGCACTCACCTTTTATAATTTATTATCTTCTAGGCAAGAGGAACCGTAAAGGAAAAAGTTGGAAGAAAAACCTTGAAGAGGATTAATCTTTTTCTCTGACAATTCAGTTCTGGGAACTGTAAATCATTCATCCAACTGACTTTGTCTCGTAATTGTACTAACGAAAGGCCTTGCGGAGGATGCAATTAAGGTGGCTACGACTGCATGGTCAAACAAGATTGATAATCATATCTTCCTTCGAATAGCTAAATAATGTCGAAATGCTCTTTTCCCGTTCCCGTTCCTGACAAAAGTAGATCGATTTTTACTTTTTTCAGGTGTGATTTAACATGAAATTGGATTTTTTTACAGTACTGAGAAAAGCGTTAAGTCAGTGATTTATATTAAAACACTAATATTACTGGTTTACTTAAAATCGAATATAAATAGGGCTTATTTTACAACTCCTGGCAAATGTTTTTCAAGAACAGTGCCAATGAGGGATATTGGCTGTTATCGCATTATTCAGCTTGTACTCAATAGTGTTTGTAAGTAAGAGCATTGCACATTCTGAAGAATTTCACACTACCACGGTCTCTGTAAATTTCTCTATTTTGTTATAATAAAGCTTCCCACAATGCCACCTTATTTTAGTGTTGTATTTCCCCAAACTCTTTTCACATAATCAGTATTTAAGGTGGCTCCCTATAGTTTTACGATCGCACGCGCACTGAGGACGAAAAGTCGAGTAATCCGCGCGCGCTGAAAGGAGAACGTCAGTGTTTTTGGATATTTTATGAAGTCAACATGAGCACCAAAAGCAAAACTGACAGTGAATATTTTCTTTTGGTATCAAACATGTGGGACGGCATGGCAATCATTTACTCTTCAGCTGTAAAGCATGTCTTGTCCCCCTCTCCGCCGAAAAGTAGTGCTTTTCCATAGTGAGCCACCCTCCTCCATGTGGACTCGAAATCTCCTATTACAGAATTTTTTTGTTAGAACTTTCAAATTTTAGCTTCAAATTTCGTACTTGAAACCACCAGAGATTGGTGCACCTCCGGTTGGTGTCCAGTGTAATTAACACATGCGGACTTACAGTTAACTGCAAATAGCCTGTTCCAGGCGTTTGGTTAGTGAGGAACGGCGGAATGAAAACATGAGAAATATTCGTTGGTGTTTTATTAATCGACCATCGAGCGGGGGAGCCGCGAATTAATCTAGAACCCAGATCTTCCAAGACCAAGCAGAAGGGAGATTTCACTTCTCAGGGTCAAACAGAGTGAAATCTGGGTATGAGATTAGCCGCGAGCCACTCGAGTTTAATTCTATCATGAAATCTGATTGGCCAACAGAAAACAAAAGTTGCTATGTCACAGAACCGTTTTCTGGCTCGAGTTCGCTGACGTTATTTTTCGGTGTAGACAAGCGACAGGCGGAAATACGTCTGCATTCGCAGGCTGTAGAGCACTTTAAAATAATAAACACTGTAGGCTTCCCAACTACCGGAAGGAGGTGCAGTATTCCTTGGAATCATTGGCAGGCGCGTGCCGTCCACTTCTCTAAATCCTGACCCCATTTCAGACCAATAAATGTCACTTTTCATACCCTTTTCTAGGCTTGACCTCTAAAATGCTGTTTTCAAATATGCATGACCGTTCAGTGTATTCTGCGAGGCAAATCGCGCTTTATCGTGGTATTAAAATTGATTCCTCTCGTTTTTGTTTGAAGATGATAAACTCGACAAAAAGAGACATAAATTTCAAGTAATGTCTATATTATGGTTTATTTAAAATTAAGCCATACTTTCGCGGACCAAACCGGCGAAATCATTCTACCCATTTTCAAACCAAAACGGTTCACAAGCCATAGCCTTCAAAAAGGCGGCACATACCTTATATAGGGTAGAAACCCCTCTCCCCACGCCCTGAATTAACTTCTTCTCAGTAACAACAGCTGGAAAGTAAGGAACGCATCTTTAGTAATCAACGAATTGCGTGCCGTCTTTGCGGCATTAATTGTAAAATTTCAGTGGGTGAGTTCGGGGGAAAGAAGAGTACATTTCGACCGAAAATTTATTAAAGATCCCTCAAAGGGTTGGAGTTGACAAAATTCCCTTGCGAGATCTTTTGAAAATACATCTTGATGTTGAAGTCAACAAGATGAGAAATCTCTCGTGTTTGCGCGAAGTGCGCATTAAAGATTCGCAATGCAAGTACCTTGATCGAGTTCATCAGGACAGCTCTTAATCGCGAAAACACCGACGCGGAAAGTCAAGGTGAACAGCGTTTGAAAAGAATGAACATCGTTTCACCGCAATGAAACATCAAAAAACCTCAGAAACCTGATCTGCTCCTTAATGATGCTACGTAGCGGCACAATTACAAGGCAGGAAGGTCTGCCTGAAGAACAACCAACGGAGCTTTCAGCCATTTCCTTCGCCAAAACGAAACTTTGATACTAGTATATTCGAAACTCTTGCCAAAACCAGTTGAAAGAACCGCCAAAACATCTTTTCCTTTCGAGTAAACGAGAAACAGCCTCCTTTTGCTCGCACTTTAACACCAATCCTCCAAGACAAGAAGCAGACAGACGATCAAAATCAAAACATTCTCCAGCAAATTCTCCTGAAAGTGACGCCATTTTGGCCTGAGCCGCGAAGTGATGAATGTCACTTTCTGTTTAGACTACGAGTAGTCCCTCTTTCGCTTAGTCCGTCGTGCGTGACGCGAAAGAAATTCGCGAGAAAAAAATTGCCCCGCGAAATCCTGGGGACGAGGAGCGCGCGAAAGGAGGGACTACCTCCTAAGCCCAAGAGTTTGCCCTTTCACGACCGAGTGATTTTTCGGTGTAGGATTTCTCATCTTGACGTCCTCTTATTATCGCCTGTTATCAATAGCCCCAGGAGATCTGAATAAAATTGCTCTACTCTACTCTTCAAGTAGCCAGGCAAAAATATATGCCTTGAGAAGTATATCTGCGTTCAGTGTTCATTCAGCGAAACTGCCAAAGAAGTTTTAAAAAGAAGACGGCGAAAGAGGCCTCTTGTAACGATTTTCGCTGCGTCTAAAAGTTATTGCGAAAATTTCAACAGAGTTTCAACCGAGAATTTATTTACATTATACATTATACATTATACATAGGAGATCATCCAACTGCGGTGGAATGTTTGCCGATAGCAGCGGAAAATTTCAGGTGAATGTTCGGTTTCAAGTAAGAAGCCGGTTCAATCTTTCAAATGGACGGCAGAAAAAGGCCAAGCTCAGTGAATTTATAGTCGTTGCTGACTTAGACGATGCCGTTGAGCGGCGAAATCACTAACACGCTCGCAGTCGAGTTGGAGGCAGAAAGCTTTGCCAAACGAAACACTGGATAAATTTAAATCTTTCCAAAGCCTGGTGGCAGATTCGCAAGAACATCACGGCTTGCGAAGCTCGAATCCAACGCTTCGATTTGCTCCGCTTCCAAAAAATTCCTGCAAGACGTCACAGGTATCTCGAATGTTGACAACACGTTGTCAACGCTCCTAACATAAGCCAATCATATTTTTGCGTTGTGAGACCAACGCGTAATTCAAACTCTTGAGCTTAGGCGGTAGTCCCTCCTTTCGCGCGCTCCTCGCCTCCAGGATTTCGCGCGGCCATTTTTTTCTCGCGGTTTTCTTTCGCGTCACGCACGACGGACTAAGCGAAAGAGGGACTACTCGTAGTCTACTTTCTGTTACTCAAGTTGTCAACGCTCTGCTACGCTCTGATGAACTCTATTGTCCCTTCGACCAATCCGGTGTTGCCGTTGCTGGAACAACTAACGCAGCGAACACGAGACAGAGGGAAGCTGTTACGGTCTCCCTATTTTTTCCGCCCCTTCGTTCCCACGCTATAAACCCCACCGCCACTACCCACGGGCATTTTGTACTCTCCCCAGTTTCGCTGGCATCAGGAGACCAAGATGGCGGCCCGTCGAACTCAACGATCGACATCTACGATATCACGGAGAAATGGGGGACTGCGAACAGTCTATCTAGTAGCAGTACACAAAATCAAAGAAGCACTCACCTTGAATAGACCTGCTTATATAGGTATATGTATTTTGGTCTTGAGTAAGACTTTAATGTACGACTTTCATTATAATTACATCAAACAAAAATATAAATCAAAAGCCAAGTTATTATTCAATGACACTGATAGTTTAACATAAGAAATTCAAACAAAAGATGTGTACAAGGATTTCTTCAAAAATAAAGACTAATTTGATAACAGTGATTATCCAGAAATCAGTAAATTTTACGATAAATCCAATAAGAAAGTAATCGGCAAATTCAAGGATGAAGCTGCTGGAGAAATAATTATAACAGAATTCATTGGTCTTCGAAGTAAGATGTATTCTTACACCAAGGACAACGGTGAAAATGGTAAAACCGCCAAGGGCATCAAAAAAATCATAATCAAAAAGAGTATCAATCATGCAGACTACAGTAAACGGCATGTAATGCTTACTTGTTCCCTTTGTTCCATTGTTCCTCTTTGAGCTGATTAATACAATTCACCTTTCTCTCTTCTGTTTACTTTTCAAATTATGACCGGCAGTGAGACTTATGAAATAAAACAATGTAAAAGAATAATGTGATAGATCCCCAAGAGAAATCCAGTGGCGGATCCAGACTTTCACCAATACAGTTTATTTCAGTTCAAAGACAAGCATAGTTCAGATATTCCAGTGCTAATACACTGCTCTGACAGTGCTCATTCAATTGAATTCACCTCAAGACAGCAAAAAGTCCGGGCTAAACAGCGCTCACCAATACGTAAATTTAATGTTGACCCTTGACCTATCGCGTGTGCAACTTGCTTGTAGATCTAAAGTTGTATGTATAGACGATGTGTTCGTATTATCAGTTTGCCGGTGAGCGCAAATTTATCCGACTTTGCATAAAGCACAATCTACAATAAAAATCTTCTTTTAAATGCTGATATTAAAGACACTACGCGGATCCTACAAACTGCAAAAGACAGCCGCAAAGGACAAGTTCCTAGTTCCCCGAAAGGCGAATAAACTCTTTCTGCTGATCCTAGAAGCTGCAAAGAAATGAATAAACATTCATCTCTCCGGATAAAGTGAAACTTGTTGTTTAAAGTACATCAACAACATACGCAAACTTGAAAACAACAAACAGTATTTTCATTGTTTCTCTCTGAAATCAACACCATATCTTGAAATAACAGACATTTGGCAACGCTAATTACCTCACCGGAAATTAATTTGTTGTTTTAACCTTATACCTGTTTTTAATGAACCTTCCTATTGATTTTCCTCTGACAAAGCCATTATCTATTGTTTAATCACAACCACTCTTCCGTTGAGAGAAAATTTAAAATACCACATTTGTAAAACTTTACAAAAAACTACAACCTGCAAATGAATTGTAACTTTTATTACAAAAATGACCTGTTTTCCATTGTGAGTGTTTTTCAGCTGAAAATCCTGTGGTTAAATCACGTCTTCTAGACTCTTCTAGTTGTTTTTCACAAACCAAACCTAATTTGTGCTCTTATCATGCGCGACAGCTATAAGCTGTTTTCATTACAGCAAAATGATTAGTTCTTCAGCGAATTACTTTTTTTAAAGTTGAAAGATACATTGCATTGCCTCCAGGTAAAATGTAAACAATGGCATAAACCAAAACTTTCCCCTTACACGACTTGAGTATTCTGTGGCTTTCATGTAAATGTTGTGTAACGGAACCGCCACTCTGTATTGCATTAAAGAGACCATAATCTAAGCTACATTAGCCAGTTCTGATAAAGACAAAACTTTCAGCTAGCTCAATTTTTCGTAACACTACTCCCTATTGCTTTCTGCTATCTCAACTGCCTTCACAGCGAACCTCTTCAATGTTCTTCTTCAATTCTAGTTCAATTTCACAACTATTTCAGCCCACAGATGCGTTTAGTTCAGCCCTAAACAACGCTCACCAATAAATAAATTTAATGTAGACCCTTGACCTATCGCGTGTCCCACAAACATAAGTTTAGTTCAGATATCTCAGAGCTCATACAATGCTCACACAGTGCTTTTTTACTACCTCCCGGAGTGTATTTCCCTTCCACTGAGGGTGAATCGTACGCGACATAAACGGGACGAAACTATGCGAAATCACTATCCAAAGGAATGCAAGCACGCTAGCATAAAGCGATGACGTCACACAATACGTCATCGCTTCAAAATATAATACAGCACATTTCCAAAACTTCATAAAAACTAAAAACTGCAAATGAATCGTACCCTGACTTCACTATCACCACTGTAAACAGTATATTTCAGTTCTCAACAATGCTCATACAGTGCTCTCACGGTGCTCATTCTGTTCACACAATGCTCATTCAATTCACTTCAAGACTGGCAAAAGTACAACTGCGCTACCAATCTGTAAATTTAATATAGACCCTTCAGCTATCGCGTGTGCCACTTGCTTGTCTATCTAAATTTGTATGTATGGATGATATGTTCTTATTATGAGTTCGCCAATAAGCCCAAATTTATCCGACCGAGTATAAACCAAAATCAACCCCCAAATCTTCGTTTAAAACTGAAATTAAAAGCACTCCGCTGATCCTACAAACAGAAAATGAAAAGAGCAAACGAAAAGTTGCTCTCTCTGAAATCGACACCCTATTATCTTTAAAAATATTAGGAAACACTAATTACCTCACCGGAAATTAATTTGTTGTTTTAACTGTATACTTGTCATATGGATTAAAAGCCCTCTGCTAATCCTTCAAACAGCAAAGGAAAGCCGCAACGCCCTCACCTATCGCCTGTACGACTTACTTGTCTACCTAAACTTGTATGTATGGAGGATATGTTCTTAGTATGAGTTTGCCCGTGAACGCAAATTTAAACAGCCAAGGAAAGCGGCAAAGCCCTCACCTATCGCCTGTGCGACTTACTTGTCTATCTAAACTTGTATGTATGGAGGATATGTTCTTGTTATGAGTTTGCCCGTGAATGCAAATTTATCCGATACTGTATAAACCAAAATACAACCCTAAATCCTCTTTTAAAAGCTAGAATTAAAAGCACTCCGCTGAACCCACTAACAGCATCTCCCAGAGTGCATTTCGCTTCCACAGAGGGATAAAAAGTGCGCGACAAAAGCGCGAGGAACATAAACGTGACGAAATCACTATCCAAAGGAGTTCAGCGTGCCAGCATAAAGCGATGACATCACATCATAAGTCATCGCTTAAAATATACACAAATGTTTCATAAGATGAAAACAATAAAGTCAGATCATCACGTAATCGGATCTTATGAATTGAATAAAGTATCACTATCATGTTTTGATGATAAATGATATCTTCATGATGATGGTATTAATTCTTATGCCTATTGTCACCGTTTGATTCAATAAAATCAGCAGTAGTCTCGCTTGAAGTTTTTGGTTCATCAATAAATTCATTCTCCAATTTTTGAAAATCTTTGGTGGTGTTCAAATTCCTTTGGTGCAGTCTTGTGCTAAGGTGTCTGTATTGGCATAGGCTAAAATAGGGACTGGACCGTTGGACCCTTGGACCTTTGGACTATTTTTGGACTATTTTTTGCACTATTTCTTGGACTATTTCTTGGACAAAATTTTAGACTATTTTTCAAGGGGTGGGTAGGTAGTTTTGTCAGGGGGGTGGTTTATCATATCTTCTTCCTCAGGGAGGGGTAGGTAGAAGGTAGGTAGTTTTTTCTCTTTGGGAGGGGTGGGCAGGGGAATTTTGTCAAAATATATGATTCTTACTCATCAAAAATTAACACTTAGGAAGAGGTGGGTAGGTAGGAAGTTTTGTCAGGGGAAATGGTTGATCATATGTTCCTCCTTAGGGAGGGGAGTGTACGTAGTTTTCGTTAGGGGGAGAAGTGCTAATTACAGCACTTGAATCATTACACATGATAAACCATCTGAAAGCAATAGTCACACAACACATCCTCGCATGCGCACAACCTATTAACACGAGAGGAGAATGTAAGTAAAAGTTGTCATCTATGAGGGGAGGGGACCGTAATTATTACATAAAAGTTACCAGCATTAGGGAAACATTTTTCGATTCTTGTTCGCTGTGTCGCTTATTGACTTGTGCCAATGCAACTTGCTGCTTATATTTTGCTAACTAATGGATCGTTTGCACCAGTCGGCCTTATTTCTCTCGCGGATAAGAACCGTCACAAGAGTTATTTCCATTCCCTTTAATCTACCTACCCCTCCCTGAGGAAGAACATATGATAAACAACCCCCCTAACAAAACTACCTTGCCATCCCTTAAAAAAATAGTCCAAAATTTAATCCAAGAAATAGTCAAAAAAGCAGTCCAAAAAATAGTCCAAAGATCCAAGCGTCCAATGGTCCAGTCTATATTTTACCCTATGCCATCTGTATTTATCAGTCATTTGATAATTTTTGTTGTTTAAAAAAACAGTACAGTTCCATGGTGGATTATATTTCATCATTATCGGTGTAGATAATTTTCATGGTTTGACAAGAACGATTTCATCGCATGGCGATATCCCGGTTACAATAAAGAATGCGTGACATTCTCAGAAAGACAGCGGAACTTTCCCTCGGAAAAGAGTCATCCAATTTCTATTGTTAGACTGTGGTATGAATTATTTCTAACACGGAAGAAACATATCATCCACTGGACTTTCCCTAATCGTTCTCACTTTACTTCTTACGCGTAAGAAACACATCATACACCAGACTTTCCCTAATCGTTCTCACTTTATTTCTTACGCGTAGGAAACACATCATCCACTAGAATTTCCCTAATCGTTCTCATTTTATTTCTTACGCGTAAGAAACACATCATCCACTAGACTTTCCCTAATCTTTCTCACTTTATTTCTTACGCGTAAGAAACACATTATCCACTAGAATTTCCCTAATCGTTCTCCCTTTATTTCTTGCGCGTAAGAAACAGATCATCCACTAGAATTTCCCTAATCGTTCTCACTTTATTTCTTACCCGTAAGAAACACATCATCCACTGTACTTTCCCTAATCGGTCTTACTTTATTTCTCACCCGTAAGAAACATATCATCCTCTGCACTTTCCCTGATTGTTCTCACTTTATTTCTTACCCCTAAGAAACACGTAATCCACTGGACTTTCCCTAATCACTCTCACTTTACTATTCCTTGCTGGTAAGAAATACATAATCCAGTGGACTTTGCCTAATCGTTGTCACTCTATTTCTTACGCGAACGAAACAAATCATCGCCTAGACATTCCCTAATCGTTCTCACTTTATTATTTCTTACGTGTAAGAAGCACATAATTCACTAGACTTTCCCTAATCTTTCTCACTTTATTTCTTGCGCGTATGACACACATAATCCACTGGACTTTCGCTAATCGTTCTCACTTTATTTCTTAGGCGTAAGAAACAAATAATCCACTAGAATTTCCCTAATCGTTCTCACTTTATTTCTTACGCGTAAGAAACACATTATCCACTACACTTTCCCTAATCGTTCTCACTTTATTTCTTTCGCGTAAGAAACACAAAATCCACTGGACTTTCGCTAATCGTTCTCACGTTATTTCTTACGCGTAAGAAACACAAAATCCACTGAACTTTCCCTAATCGTTCTCACTTTATTTCTTGCGCGTAAGAAACACAAAATCCACTGGACTTTCCCTAATCGTTCTAGCTTTATCATTTTCTACGCGTAAGAAACACAAAATCCACTGGACTTTCGCTAATCGTTCTCACTTTATTTCTTGCGCGTAAGAAACACAATATCCACTGGACTTTCGCCAATCGTTCTCACTTTATTTCTTGCGCGTAAGAAACACATAATCCACTTGACTTTCCCTAATCGTTCTCACTTTATTTCTTGCGCGTAAGAAACACAAAATCCACTGGACTTTCCCTAATCGTTCTCACTCTTTTTCTTGCGCGTAAAAAACACAAAATCCACTGGACTTTCCCTAATCGTTCTAGCTTTATCATTTTCTACGCGTAAGAAACACAAAATCGACTGGACTTTCGCTAATCGTTCTCACTTTATTTCTTGCGCGTAAGAAACACAAAATCCACTGGACTTTCCCTAATCGTTCTCACTTTATTTGTTATGCGTTAAAATCACAAAATCGACTGGACTTTCCCTAATCGTTCTCACTTTATTTCTTTCGCATAAGAAACACAACATCCACCGGACTTTCGCTAATCGTTCTCACTTTATTTCTTGCGCGTAAGAAACAGAAACTCCACTGGACCTTTCCTAATCGTTCTCACTTTATTTCTTGCGCGTAAGAAACACAAAATCCACTACACTCTCCCTAATCGTTTTCACTTTACTTCTTACGCGTAAGAAACACAATATCCACTGGACTTTCGCCAATCGTTCTCACTTTATTTCTTGCGCGTAAGAAATACAAAGTCCACTGGACTTTCGCTAATCGTTCTCACTTTATTTCTTGCGCGTAAAAAACACAAAATCCACTGGACTTTCGCTAATCGTTCTCACTTTATTTCTTGCGCGTAAGAAACACAAAATCCAGTCCACTTTCCCCAATTGTTCTCACTTTATTTCTTGCACGTAAGAAACACAAAATCCACTGGACTTTCCCTAATCGTTCTCACTTTATTTCTTGCGCGTAAGAAACACAAAATCCACTGAACTTTCGCTAAATCGTTCTCACTTTATTTCTTGCGCGTAAGAAACACAAAATCCACTGGACTTTCGCTAATCGTTCTCACTTTATTTCTTGCGCGTAAGAAACACAAAATCCACTGGACTTTCCCTAACCGTTCTCACTTTATTTCTTGCGCGTAAGAAACACAAAATCCACTGGACTTTCGCTAATCGTTCTCACTTTATTTCTTGTGCGTAAGAAACACAAAATCCACTGGATTTTCGCTAATCGTTCTCACTTTATTTCTTGCGCGTAAGAAACACAAAATCCACTGGACTTTCGCTAATCGTTCTCACTTTATTTCTTGCGCGTAAGAAACACAAAATCCACTGGACTTTCCCTAATCGTTCTCACTTTATTTCTTGCGGGTAAGAAACACAAAATCTACTAGACTTTCCCTAATCGTTCTCACTCTATTTCTTGCGCGTAAGAAACAGAAAATCCACTGGACTTTCGCTAATCGTTCTCACTTTATTTCTTGCGCGTAAGAAACACAAAATCCACTGGACTTTCGCTAATCGTTCTCACTTTATTTCTTGCGCGTAAGAAACACAAAATCCACTGGACTTTCCCTAATCGTTCTCACTTTATTTCTTGCGGGTAAGAAACACTAAATCTACTAGACATTCCCTAATCGTTCTCACTCTATTTCTTGCGCGTAAGAAACACAAAATCCACTGGACTTTCGCTAAATCGTTCTCACTTTATTTCTTGCGCGTAAGAAACACAAAATCCACTGGACTTTCGCGAATCGTTCTCACTTTATTTCTTGCGCGTAAGTAACACAAAATCCACTGGACTTTCCCTAAGCGTTCTCACTTTATTTCTTGCGCGTAAGAAACACAAAATCCAGTGCACTTTCCCCAATCGTTCTCACTTTATTTCTTGCGCGTAAGAAACACAAAATCCACTGGACTTTCGCTAATCGTTCTCACTTTATTTCTTGCGCGTAAGAAACACAAAATCTTCTGGACTTTCCCTAAATCGTTCTCACTTTATTTCTTGCGCGTAAGAAACACAACATCCACTGGACTTTCGCTAATCGTTCTCACTTTATTTCTTGCGCGTAAGAAACACAAAATCCACTGGACTTTCCCTAATCGTTCTCACTTTATTTCTTGCGGGTAAGAAACACTAAATCTACTAGACATTCCCTAATCGTTCTCACTCTATTTCTTGCGCGTAAGAAACACAAAATCCACTGGACTTTCGCTAAATCGTTCTCACTTTATTTCTTGCGCGTAAGAAACACAAAATCCAGTGCACTTTCCCCAATCGTTCTCACTTTATTTCTTGCGCGTAAGAAACACAAAATCCACTGGACTTTCGCTAATCGTTCTCACTTTATTTCTTGCGCGTAAGAAAAACAAAATCCACTGGACTTTCCCTAACCGTTCTCACTTTATTTCTTGCGCGTAAGAAACACAAAATCCACTGGACTTTCGCTAATCGTTCTCACTTTATTTCTTGTGCGTAAGAAACACAAAATCCACTGGATTTTCGCTAATCGTTCTCACTTTATTTCTTGCGCGTAAGAAACACAAAATCCACTGGACTTTCGCTAATCGTTCTCACTTTATTTCTTGCGCGTAAGAAACACAAAATCCACTGGACTTTCCCTAATCGTTCTCACTTTATTTCTTGCGGGTAAGAAACACAAAATCTACTAGACATTCCCTAATCGTTCTCACTCTATTTCTTGCGCGTAAGAAACAGAAAATCCACTGGACTTTCGCTAATCGTTCTCACTTTATTTCTTGCGCGTAAGAAACACAAAATCCACTGGACTTTCGCTAATCGTTCTCACTTTATTTCTTGCGCGTAAGAAACACAAAATCCACTGGACTTTCCCTAATCGTTCTCACTTTATTTCTTGCGGGTAAGAAACACTAAATCTACTAGACATTCCCTAATCGTTCTCACTCTATTTCTTGGGCGTAAGAAACACAAAATCCACTGGACTTTCGCTAAATCGTTCTCACTTTATTTCTTGCGCGTAAGAAACACAAAATCCACTGGACTTTCGCGAATCGTTCTCACTTTATTTCTTGCGCGTAAGTAACACAAAATCCACTGGACTTTCCCTAATCGTTCTCACTTTATTTCTTGCGCGTAAGAAACACAAAATCCAGTGCACTTTCCCCAATCGTTCTCACTTTATTTCTTGCGCGTAAGAAACACAAAATCCACTGGACTTTCGCTAATCGTTCTCACTTTATTTCTTGCGCGTAAGAAACACAAAATCTTCTGGACTTTCCCTAAATCGTTCTCACTTTATTTCTTGCGCGTAAGAAACACAACATCCACTGGACTTTCGCTAATCGTTCTCACTTTATTTCTTGCGCGTAAGAAACACAAAATCCACTGGACTTTCCCTAATCGTTCTCACTTTATTTCTTGCGGGTAAGAAACACTAAATCTACTAGACATTCCCTAATCGTTCTCACTCTATTTCTTGCGCGTAAGAAACACAAAATCCACTGGACTTTCGCTAAATCGTTCTCACTTTATTTCTTGCGCGTAAGAAACACAAAATCCACTGGACTTTCGCGAATCGTTCTCACTTTATTTCTTGCGCGTAAGTAACACAAAATCCACTGGACTTTCCCTAATCGTTCTCACTTTATTTCTTGCGCGTAAGAAACACAAAATCCAGTGCACTTTCCCCAATCGTTCTCACTTTATTTCTTGCGCGTAAGAAACACAAAATCCACTGGACTTTCGCTAATCGTTCTCACTTTATTTCTTGCGCGTAAGAAACACAAAATCTTCTGGACTTTCCCTAAATCGTTCTCACTTTATTTCTTGCGCGTAAGAAACACAACATCCACTGGACTTTCGCTATTCGTTCTCACTTTATTTCTTGCGCGTAAGAAACACAAAATCCACTGGACTTTCGCTAATCGTTCTCACTTTATTTCTTGCGCGTAAGAAACACAAAATCCACTGGACTTTCCCTAATCGTTCTCACTTTATTTCTTGCGCGTAAGAAACACAAAATCCACTGGACTTTCGCTAATCGCTCTCACTTTACTTCTTGTGCGTAGAAAACACAAAATCCACTGGACTTTCGCTAAATCGTTCTCACTTTATTTCTTGCGCGTAAGAAACACAAAATGCACTGGACTTTCCCTAATGGTTCTCACTTTATTTCTTGCACGTAAGAAACACAAAATCCACTGGACTTTCCCTCATCGTTCTAACTTTATTTCTTGCACATAAGAAACACAAAATCCACTGGACTTTCCCTCATCGTTCTCACTTTATTTCTTGCGCGTAAGAAACACAAAATCCACTGGACTTTCGCTAATCGTTCTCACTTTATTTCTTGCGCGTAAGAAACACAACATCCACTGGACTTTCGCTATTCGTTCTCACTTTATTTCTTGCGCGTAAGAAACACAAAATCGACTGAACTTTCCCTAATCGTTTTCACTTTATTTCTTGCGCGTTAGAAAAATAAAAATCCACTGGACTTTCGCTAAATCGTTCTCACTTTATTTCTTGCGCGTAAGAAACACAAAATCCACTGGACTTTCGCTAATCGTTCTCACTTTCTTTCTTGCGCATAAGAAACACAAAATCCACTGAACTTTCCCTAATTGTTCTCACTTTATTTCTTGCGCGTAAGAAACACAAAATCCACTGGACTTTCCCTAATTGTTCTCACTTTATTTCTTGCGCGTAAGAAACACAAAATCCACTGGACTTTCGGTAAATCGTTCTCACTTTATTTCTTGCGCGTAAGAAACACAACATCCACTGGACTTTCGCTAATCGTTCTCACTTTATTTCTTGCGCGTAAGAAACAAAAAATCCACTGGACTTTCGCTAATCGTTCTCACTTTATTTCTTGCGCGTAAGAAACACAAAATCCACTGGACTTTCGCTAATCGTTCTCACTTTATTTCTTGTACGTAGAAAACACAAAATCCACTGGACTTTCGCTAATCGTTCTCACTTTATTTCTTTTGCGTAGAAAACACAAAATCCACTGGACTTTCGCTAATCGTTCTCACTTTCTTTCTTGCGCATAAGAAACACAAAATCCACTGAACTTTCCCTAATTGTTCTCACTTTATTTCTTGCGCGTAAGAAACACAAAATCCACTGGACTTTCGCGAATCGTTCTCACTTTATTTCTTGCGCGTAAGAAACACAAAATGCACTGGACTTTCGCTAATCGTTCTCACTTTATTTCTTGCGCGTAAGAAACACAAAATCCACTGAACTTTCCCTAATTGTTCTCACTTTATTTCTTGCGCGTAAGAAACACAAAATCCACTGGACTTTCCCTAATTGTTCTCACTTTATTTCTTGCGCGTAAGAAACACAAAATCCACTGGACTTTCGCTAAATCGTTCTCACTTTATTTCTTGCGCGTAAGAAACACAAAATGGACTGGACTTTCGCTAATCGTTCTCACTTTATTTCTTGTGCGTAGAAAACACAAAATCCACTGGACTTTCGCTAATCGTTCTCACTTTATTTCTTGCGCGTAAGAAACACAAAATCCACTGGACTTTCCCTAATTGTTCTCACTTTATTTCTTGTGCGTAGAAAACACAAAATCCACTGGACTTTCGCTAATCGTTCTCACTTTATTTCTTGCGCGTAAGAAACACAAAATCCACTGGACTTTCGCTAATCGTTCTCACTTTATTTCTTGTGCGTAGAAAACACAAAATCCACTGGACTTTCGCTAATCGTTCTCACTTTATTTCTTGCGCGTAAGAAACACAAAATCCACTGGACTTTCCCGAATTGTTCTCACTTTATTTCTTGCGCGTAAGAAACACAAAATCCACTGGACTTTCCCTAATCGTTCTCACTTTATTTCTTGCGGGTAAGAAACACAAAATCTACTAGACATTCACTAATCGTTCTCACTGTATTTCTTGCGCGTAAGAAACACAAAATCCAGTGGACTTTCGCTAGTCGTTCTCACTTTATTTCTTGCGCGTAAGAAACACAAAATCCACTGGACTTTCGCTAGTCGTTCTCACTTTATTTCTTGCGCGTAAGAAACACAAAATCCACTGAACTTTCCCTAATTGTTTTCACTTTATTTCTTGCGCGTAAGAAATACAAAATCCACTGGACTTTCGCTAATCGTTCTCACTTTATTTCTTGTGCGTAGAAAACACAAAATCCACTGAACTTTCGCTAATCGTTCTCACTTTATTTCTTGTGCGTAGAAAACACAAAATCCACTGGACTTTCGCTAATCGTTCTCACTTTATTTCTTGCGCGTAAGAAACACAAAATCCACTAGACTTTCCCTAATCGTTCCCACTTTATTTCTTGCGCGTAAGAAAAACAAAATCCACTGGACTTTCGCTAATCGTTCTCACTTTCTTTCTTGCGCGTAAGAAACACAAAATCCACTGAACTTTCCCTAATTGTTCTCACTTTATTTCTTGCGCGTAAGAAACACAAAATCCACTGGACTTTCGCTAAATCGTTCTCACTTTATTTCTTGCGCGTAAGAAACACAAAATCCACTGGACTTTCCCTAATCGTTCTCACTTTATTTCTTGCGCGTAAGAAACACAAAATCCACTGGACTTTCGCTAATCGTTCTCACTTTATTTCTTGCGGGTAAGAAACACAAAATCTACTAGACATTCCCTAATCGTTCTCACTTTATTTCTTGCGCGTAAGAAACACAAAATCCACTGGACTTTCGCGAATCGTTCTCACTTTCTTTCTTGCGCGTAAGAAACACAAAATGCACTGGACTTTCGCTAGCCGTTCTCACTTTATTTCTTGCGCGTAAGAAACACAAAATCCACTGGACTTTCGCTAATCGTTCTCACTTTATTTCTTGCGCGTAAGAAACACAAAATCCACTGGAATTTCGCTAATCGTTCTCACTTTATTTCTTGCGCGTAAGAAACACAAAATCCACTGGACTTTCGCTAATCGTTCTCACTTTATTTCTTGTGCGTAGAAAACACAAAATCCACTGGACTTTGGCTAATCGTTCTCACTTTATTTCTTGTGCGTAGAAAACACAAAATCCACTGGACTTTCGCTAATCGTTCTCACTTTCTTTCTTGCGCATAAGAAACACAAAATCCACTGAACTTTCCCTAATTGTTCTCACTTTATTTTTTGCGCGTAAGAAACACAAAATCCACTGGACTTTCGCGAATCGTTCTCACTTTATTTCTTGCGCGTAAGAAACACAAAATCCACTGGACTTTCGCGAATCGTTCTCACTTTATTTCTTGCGCGTAAGAAACACAAAATCCACTGGACTTTCGCTAATCGTTCTCACTTTATTTTTTGCGCGTAAGAAACACAAAATCCACTGGACTTTCGCTAATCGTTCTCACTTTATTTCTTGCGCGTAAGAAACACAAAATCCACTGGACTTTCCCGAATTGTTCTCACTTTATTTCTTGCGCGTAAGAAACACAAAATCCACTGGACTTTCGCTAATCGTTCTCACTTTCTTTCTTGCGCGTAAGAAACACAAAATCCACTGAACTTTCCCTAATCGTTCTCACTTTATTTCTTGCGCGTAAGAAACACAAAATCCACTGGACTTTCCCGAATTGTTCTCACTTTATTTCTTGCGCGTAAGAAACACAAAATCCACTGGACTTTCCCTAATCGTTCTCACTTTATTTCTTGTGCGTAGAAAACACAAAATCCACTGGACTTTCGCTAATCGTTCTCACTTTATTTCTTGTGCGTAAAAAACACAAAATCCACTGGACTTTCGCTAATCGTTCTCACTTTCTTTCTTGCGCGTAAGAAACACAAAATCCACTGGACTTTCGCTAATCGTTCTCACTTTCTTTCTTGCGCGTAAGAAACACAAAATCCACTGAACTTTCCCTAATTGTTCTCACTTTATTTCTTGCGCGTAAGAAACACAAAATCCACTGGACTTTCGCTAATCGTTCTCACTTTCTTTCTTGCGCGTAAGAAACACAAAATCCACTGAACTTTCCCTAATCGTTCTCACTTTATTTCTTGCGCGTAAGAAACACAAAATCCACTGGACTTTCCCGAATTGTTCTCACTTTATTTTTTGCGCGTAAGAAACACAAAATCCACTGGACTTTCGCGAATCGTTCTCACTTTATTTCTTGCGCGTAGGAAACACAAAATCCACTGGACTTTCCCTAATTGTTCTCACTTTATTTCTTGCGCGTAAGAAACACAAAATCCACTGGACTTTCGCTAATCGTTCTCACTTTCTTTCTTGCGCGTAAGAAACACAAAATCCACTGAACTTTCCCTAATCGTTCTCACTTTATTTCTTGCGCGTAAGAAACACAAAATCCACTGGACTTTCGCTAAATCGTTCTCACTTTATTTCTTGCGCGTAAGAAACACAAAATCCACTGGACTTTCGCTAATCGTTCTCACTTTATTTCTTGCGCGTAAGAAACACAAAATCCACTGGACTTTCGCTAATCGTTCTCACTTTATTTCTTGCGCGTAAGAAACGCAAAATCCACTGGACTTTCCCTAATTGTTCTCACTTTATTTCTTGCGCGTAAGAAACACAAAATCCACTGGACTTTCGCTAATCGTTCTCACTTTATTTCTTGTGCGTAGAAAACACAAAATCCACTGGACTTTCGCTAATCGTTCTCACTTTATTTCTTGCGCGTAAGAAACACAAAATCCACTGGACTTTCCCTAATCGTTCTCACTTTCTTTCTTGCGCGTAAGAAACACAAAATCCACTGAACTTTCCCTAATTGTTCTCACTTTATTTCTTGCGCGTAAGAAACACAAAATCCACTGGACTTTCGCTAAATCGTTCTCACTTTATTTCTTGCGCGTAAGAAACACAAAATCCACTGGACTTTCGCGAATCGTTCTCACTTTATTTCTTGCGCGTAAGAAACACAAAATCCACTGGACTTTCCCTAATCGTTCTCACTTTATTTCTTGCGGGTAAGAAACACAAAATCTACTAGACATTCCCTAATCGTTCTCACTTTATTTCTTGCGCGCAAGAAACACAAAATCCACTGGACTTTTGCGAATCGTTCTCACTTTATTTCTTGCGCGTAAGAAACACAAAATGCACTGGACTTTCGCTAATCGTTCTCACTTTATTTCTTGTGCGTAGAAAACACAAAATCCACTGGACTTTCGCTAATCGTTCTCACTTTATTTCTTGCGCGTAAGAAACACAAAATCCACTGGAATTTCGCTAATCGTTCTCACTTTATTTCTTGCGCGTAAGAAACACAAAATCCACTGGACTTTCGCGAATTGTTCTCACTTTATTTCTTGCGCGTAAGAAACACAAAATCCACTGGACTTTCGCTAATCGTTCTCACTTTCTTTCTTGCGCGTAAGAAACACAAAATCCACTGAACTTTCCCTAATTGTTCTCACTTTATTTCTTGCGCGTAAGAAACACAAAATCCACTGGACTTTCGCTAAATCGTTCTCACTTTATTTCTTGCGCGTAAGAAACACAAAATCCACTGGACTTTCGCGAATCGTTCTCACTTTATTTCTTGCGCGTAAGAAACACAAAATCCACTGGACTTTCCCTAATCGTTCTCACTTTATTTCTTGCGGGTAAGAAACACAAAATCTACTAGACATTCCCTAATCGTTCTCACTTTATTTCTTGCGCGCAAGAAACACAAAATCCACTGGACTTTTGCGAATCGTTCTCACTTTATTTCTTGCGCGTAAGAAACACAAAATGCACTGGACTTTCGCTAATCGTTCTCACTTTATTTCTTGTGCGTAGAAAACACAAAATCCACTGGACTTTCGCTAATCGTTCTCACTTTATTTCTTGCGCGTAAGAAACACAAAATCCACTGGAATTTCGCTAATCGTTCTCACTTTATTTCTTGCGCGTAAGAAACACAAAATCCACTGGACTTTCCCTAATCGTTCTCACTTTATTTCTTGCGGGTAAGAAACACAAAATCTACTAGACATTCCCTGATCGTTCTCACTTTATTTCTTGCGCGCAAGAAACACAAAATCCACTGGACTTTTGCGAATCGTTCTCACTTTATTTCTTGCGGGTAAGAAACACAAAATCTACTAGACATTCCCTAATCGTTCTCACTTTATTTCTTGCGCGCAAGAAACACAAAATCCACTGGACTTTCGCTAAATCGTTCTCACTTTATTTCTTGCGCGTAAGAAACACAAAATCCACTGGACTTTCGCGAATCGTTCTCACTTTATTTCTTGCGCGTAAGAAACACAAAATCCACTGGACTTTCCCTAATCGTTCTCACTTTATTTCTTGCGGGTAAGAAACACAAAATCTACTAGACATTCCCTAATCGTTCTCACTTTATTTCTTGCGCGCAAGAAACACAAAATCCACTGGACTTTTGCGAATCGTTCTCACTTTATTTCTTGCGCGTAAGAAACACAAAATGCACTGGACTTTCGCTAATCGTTCTCACTTTATTTCTTGTGCGTAGAAAACACAAAATCCACTGGACTTTCCCTAATCGTTCTCACTTTATTTCTTGCGCGTAAGAAACACAAAATCCACTGGACTTTCCCTAATCGTTCTCACTTTATTTCTTGCGGGTAAGAAACACAAAATCTACTAGACATTCCCTAATCGTTCTCACTTTATTTCTTGCGCGCAAGAAACACAAAATCCACTGGACTTTCGCGAATCGTTCTCACTTTATTTCTTGCGCGTAAGAAACACAAAATCCACTGGACTTTCGCTAATCGTTCTCACTTTATTTCTTGCGCGTAAGAAACACAAAATCCACTGGACTTTCGCTAATCGTTCTCACTTTATTTCTTGCGCGTAAGAAACACAAAATCCACTGGAATTTCGCTAATCGTTCTCACTTTATTTCTTGCGCGTAAGAAACACAAAATCCACTGGACTTTCGCTAATCGTTCTCACTTTATTTCTTGTGCGTAGAAAACACAAAATCCACTGGACTTTGGCTAATCGTTCTCACTTTATTTCTTGTGCGTAGAAAACACAAAATCCACTGGACTTTGGCTAATCGTTCTCACTTTATTTCTTGTGCGTAGAAAACACATAATCCACTGGACTTTCGCTAATCGTTCTCACTTTCTTTCTTGCGCATAAGAAACACAAAATCCACTGAACTTTCCCTAATTGTTCTCACTTTATTTCTTGCGCGTAAGAAACACAAAATCCACTGAACTTTCCCTAATCGTTCTCACTTTATTTCTTGCGCGTAAGAAACACAAAATCCACTGGACTTTCCCGAATTGTTCTCACTTTATTTCTTGCGCGTAAGAAACACAAAATCCACTGGACTTTCGCTAATCGTTCTCACTTTATTTCTTGTGCGTAGAAAACACAAAATCCACTGGACTTTCGCTAATCGTTCTCACTTTATTTCTTGTGCGTAAAAAACACAAAATCCACTGGACTTTCGCTAATCGTTCTCACTTTATTTCTTGCGCGTAAGAAACACAAAATCCACTGGACTCTCCCGAATCGTTCTCACTTTATTTCTTGTGCGTAAGAAACACAAAATCCACTGGACTTTCGCTAATCGTTCTCACTTTATTTCTTGTGCGTAGAAAACACAAAATCCACTGGACTTTCGCTAATCGTTCTCACTTTATTTCTTGCGCGTAACAAACACAAAATCCACTGAACTTTCCCTAATTGTTCTCACTTTATTTCTTGCGCGTAAGAAACACAAATCCACTGGACTTTCGCGAATCGTTCTCACTTTATTTCTTGCGCGTAGGAAACACAAAATCCACTGGACTTTCGCTAATCGTTCTCACTTTATTTTTTGGGCGTAAGAAACACAAAATCCACTGGACTTTCGCTAATCGTTCTCACTTTATTTCTTGTGCGTAGAAAACACAAAATCCACTGGACTTTCGCTAATCGTTCTCACTTTATTTCTTGCGCATAAGAAACACAAAATCCACTAAACTTTCCCTAATTGTTCTCACTTTATTTCTTGCGCGTAAGAAACACAAATCCACTGGACTTTCGCGAATCGTTCTCACTTTATTTCTTGCGCGTAGGAAACACAAAATCCACTGGACTTTCGCTAATCGTTCTCACTTTATTTTTTGGGCGTAAGAAACACAAAATCCACTGGACTTTCGCTAATCGTTCTCACTTTATTTCTTGCGCGTAAGAAACACAAAATCCACTGGACTTTCCCGAATTGTTCTCACTTTATTTCTTGCGCGTAAGAAACACAAAATCCACTGGACTTTCGCTAATCGTTCTCACTTTATTTCTTGTGCGTAGAAAACACAAAATCCACTGGACTTTCGCTAATCGTTCTCACTTTCTTTCTTGTGCGTAAAAAACACAAAATCCACTGGACTTTCGCTAATCGTTCTCACTTTCTTTCTTGCGCGTAAGAAACACAAAATCCACTGGACTTTCGCTAATCGTTCTCACTTTATTTCTTGTGCGTAGAAAACACAAAATCCACTGGACTTTCGCTAATCGTTCTCACTTTCTTTCTTGCGCGTAAGAAACACAAAATCCACTGAACTTTCCCTAATCGTTCTCACTTTATTTCTTGCGCGTAAGAAACACAAAATCCACTGGACTTTCCCGAATTGTTCTCACTTTATTTCTTGCGCGTAAGAAACACAAAATCCACTGGACTTTCGCTAATCGTTCTCACTTTATTTCTTGCGCGTAGAAAACACAAAATCCACTGGACTTTCGCTAATCGTTCTCACTTTCTTTCTTGTGCGTAAAAAACACAAAATCCACTGGACTTTCGCTAATCGTTCTCACTTTCTTTCTTGCGCGTAAGAAACACAAAATCCACTGGACTTTCGCTAATCGTTCTCACTTTATTTCTTGTGCGTAGAAAACACAAAATCCACTGGACTTTCGCTAATCGTTCTCACTTTCTTTCTTGCGCGTAAGAAACACAAAATCCACTGAACTTTCCCTAATCGTTCTCACTTTATTTCTTGCGCGTAAGAAACACAAAATCCACTGGACTTTCCCGAATTGTTCTCACTTTATTTCTTGCGCGTAAGAAACACAAAATCCACTGGACTTTCGCTAATCGTTCTCACTTTATTTCTTGTGCGTAGAAAACACAAAATCCACTGGACTTTCGCTAATCGTTCTCACTTTATTTCTTGCGCGTAAGAAACACAAAATCCACTGGACTTTCGCTAGTCGTTTTCACTTTATTTCTTGTGCGTAGAAAACACAAAATCCACTGGACTTTCGCTAATCGTTCTCACTTTATTTCTTGCGCGTAAGAAACACAAAATCCACTGAACTTTCCCTAATTGTTCTCACTTTATTTTTTGGGCGTAAGAAACACAAAATCCACTGGACTTTCGCGAATCGTTCTCACTTTATTTCTTGCGCGTAAGAAACACAAAATCCACTGGACTTTCCCGAATTGTTCTCACTTTATTTCTTGCGCGTAAGAAACACAAAATCCACTGGACTTTCGCTAGTCGTTTTCACTTTATTTCTTGTGCGTAGAAAACACAAAATCCACTGGACTTTCGCTAATCGTTCTCACTTTCTTTCTTGCGCGTAAGAAACACAAAATCCACTGAACTTTCCCTAATTGTTCTCACTTTATTTTTTGCGCGTAAGAAACACAAAATCCACTGGACTTTCGCGAATCGTTCTCACTTTATTTCTTGCGCCTAGGAAACACAAAATCCACTGGACTTTCCCTAATTGTTCTCACTTTATTTCTTGCGCGTAAGAAACACAAAATCCACTGGACTTTCGCTAATCGTTCTCACTTTCTTTCTTGCGCGTAAGAAACACAAAATCCACTGAACTTTCCCTAATCGTTCTCACTTTATTTCTTGCGCGTAAGAAACACAAAATCCACTGAACTTTCCCTAATTGTTCTCACTTTATTTCTTGCGCGTAAGAAACACAAAATCCACTGGACTTTCGCGAATCGTTCTCACTTTATTTCTTGCGCGTAAGAAACACAAAATCCACTGGACTTTCGCGAATCGTTCTCACTTTATTTCTTGCGCGTAAGAAACACAAAATCCACTGGACTTTCGCTAATCGTTCTCACTTTATTTCTTGCGCGTCAGAAACACAAAATCCACTGGACTTTCGCTAATCGTTCTCACTTTATTTCTTGCGCGTAAGAAACACAAAATCCACTGGACTTTCCCGAATTGTTCTCACTTTATTTCTTGCGCGTAAGAAACACAAAATCCACTGGACTTTCGCTAATCGTTCTCACTTTATTTCTTGTGCGTAGAAAACACAAAATCCACTGGACTTTCGCTAATCGTTCTCACTTTATTTCTTGTGCGTAAAAAACACAAAATCCACTGGACTTTCGCTAATCGTTCTCACTTTCTTTCTTGCGCGTAAGAAACACAAAATCCACTGGACTCTCCCTAATTGTTCTCACTTTATTTCTTGTGCGTAGAAAACACAAAATCCACTGGACTTTCGCTAATCGTTCTCACTTTATTTCTTGCGCGTAACAAACACAAAATTTACTGAACTTTCCCAAATTGTTCTCACTTTATTTCTTGCGCGTAAGAAACACAAATCCACTGGACTTTCGCGAATCGTTCTCACTTTATTTCTTGCGCGTAGGAAACACAAAATCCACTGGACTTTCGCTAATCGTTCTCACTTTATTTTTTGGGCGTAAGAAACACAAAATCCACTGGACTTTCGCTAATCGTTCTCACTTTATTTCTTGTGCGTAGAAAACACAAAATCCACTGGACTTTCGCTAATCGTTCTCACTTTATTTCTTGCGCATAAGAAACACAAAATCCACTAAACTTTCCCTAATTGTTCTCACTTTATTTCTTGCGCGTAAGAAACACAAATCCACTGGACTTTCGCGAATCGTTCTCACTTTATTTCTTGCGCGTAGGAAACACAAAATCCACTGGACTTTCGCTAATCGTTCTCACTTTATTTTTTGGGCGTAAGAAACACAAAATCCACTGGACTTTCGCTAATCGTTCTCACTTTATTTCTTGCGCGTAAGAAACACAAAATCCACTGGACTTTCCCGAATTGTTCTCACTTTATTTCTTGCGCGTAAGAAACACAAAATCCACTGGACTTTCGCTAATCGTTCTCACTTTATTTCTTGTGCGTAGAAAACACAAAATCCACTGGACTTTCGCTAATCGTTCTCACTTTCTTTCTTGTGCGTAAAAAACACAAAATCCACTGGACTTTCGCTAATCGTTCTCACTTTCTTTCTTGCGCGTAAGAAACACAAAATCCACTGGACTTTCGCTAATCGTTCTCACTTTATTTCTTGTGCGTAGAAAACACAAAATCCACTGGACTTTCGCTAATCGTTCTCACTTTCTTTCTTGCGCGTAAGAAACACAAAATCCACTGAACTTTCCCTAATCGTTCTCACTTTATTTCTTGCGCGTAAGAAACACAAAATCCACTGGACTTTCCCGAATTGTTCTCACTTTATTTCTTGCGCGTAAGAAACACAAAATCCACTGGACTTTCGCTAATCGTTCTCACTTTATTTCTTGTGCGTAGAAAACACAAAATCCACTGGACTTTCGCTAATCGTTCTCACTTTATTTCTTGTGCGTAAAAAACACAAAATCCACTGGACTTTCGCTAATCGTTCTCACTTTCTTTCTTGCGCGTAAGAAACACAAAATCCACTGAACTTTCCCTAATCGTTCTCACTTTATTTCTTGCGCGTAAGAAACACAAAATCCACTGGACTTTCCCGAATTGTTCTCACTTTATTTCTTGCGCGTAAGAAACACAAAATCCACTGGACTTTCGCTAATCGTTCTCACTTTATTTCTTGTGCGTAGAAAACACAAAATCCACTGGACTTTCGCTAATCGTTCTCACTTTATTTCTTGCGCGTAAGAAACACAAAATCCACTGGACTTTCGCTAGTCGTTTTCACTTTATTTCTTGTGCGTAGAAAACACAAAATCCACTGGACTTTCGCTAATCGTTCTCACTTTATTTCTTGCGCGTAAGAAACACAAAATCCACTGAACTTTCCCTAATTGTTCTCACTTTATTTTTTGGGCGTAAGAAACACAAAATCCACTGGACTTTCGCGAATCGTTCTCACTTTATTTCTTGCGCGTAAGAAACACAAAATCCACTGGACTCTCCCGAATTGTTCTCACTTTATTTCTTGCGCGTAAGAAACACAAAATCCACTGGACTTTCGCTAGTCGTTTTCACTTTATTTCTTGTGCGTAGAAAACACAAAATCCACTGGACTTTCGCTAATCGTTCTCACTTTCTTTCTTGCGCGTAAGAAACACAAAATCCACTGAACTTTCCCTAATTGTTCTCACTTTATTTCTTGCGCGTAAGAAACACAAAATCCACTGGACTTTCGCGAATCGTTCTCACTTTATTTCTTGCGCCTAGGAAACACAAAATCCACTGGACTTTCCCTAATTGTTCTCACTTTATTTCTTGCGCGTAAGAAACACAAAATCCACTGGACTTTCGCTAATCGTTCTCACTTTCTTTCTTGCGCGTAAGAAACACAAAATCCACTGAACTTTCCCTAATCGTTCTCACTTTATTTCTTGCGCGTAAGAAACACAAAATCCACTGAACTTTCCCTAATTGTTCTCACTTTATTTCTTGCGCGTAAGAAACACAAAATCCACTGGACTTTCGCGAATCGTTCTCACTTTATTTCTTGCGCGTAAGAAACACAAAATCCACTGGACTTTCGCGAATCGTTCTCACTTTATTTCTTGCGCGTAAGAAACACAAAATCCACTGGACTTTCGCTAATCGTTCTCACTTTATTTTTTGCGCGTCAGAAACACAAAATCCACTGGACTTTCGCTAATCGTTCTCACTTTATTTCTTGCGCGTAAGAAACACAAAATCCACTGGACTTTCCCGAATTGTTCTCACTTTATTTCTTGCGCGTAAGAAACACAAAATCCACTGGACTTTCGCTAATCGTTCTCACTTTATTTCTTGTGCGTAGAAAACACAAAATCCACTGGACTTTCGCTAATCGTTCTCACTTTATTTCTTGTGCGTAAAAAACACAAAATCCACTGGACTTTCGCTAATCGTTCTCACTTTCTTTCTTGCGCGTAACAAACACAAAATTTACTGAACTTTCCCTAATTGTTCTCACTTTATTTCTTGCGCGTAAGAAACACAAATCCACTGGACTTTCGCGAATCGTTCTCACTTTATTTCTTGTGCGTAGGAAACACAAAATCCACTGGACTTTCGCTAATCGTTCTCACTTTATTTTTTGGGCGTAAGAAACACAAAATCCACTGGACTTTCGCTAATCGTTCTCACTTTATTTCTTGCGCGTAAGAAACACAAAATCCACTGGACTTTCCCGAATTGTTCTCACTTTATTTCTTGCGCGTAAGAAACACAAAATCCACTGGACTTTCGCTAATCGTTCTCACTTTATTTCTTGTGCGTAGAAAACACAAAATCCACTGGACTTTCGCTAATCGTTCTCACTTTCTTTCTTGTGCGTAAAAAACACAAAATCCACTGGACTTTCCCTAATCGTTCTCACTTTATTTCTTGCGCGTAAGAAACACAAAATCCACTGGACTTTCGCGAATCGTTCTCACTTTATTTCTTGCGCGTAGGAAACACAAAATCCACTGGACTTTCGCTAATCGTTCTCACTTTATTTTTTGGGCGTAAGAAACAAAAATTCCACTGGACTTTCGCTAATCGTTCTCACTTTATTTCTTGCGCGTAAGAAACACAAAATCCACTGGACTTTCCCGAATTGTTCTCACTTTATTTCTTGCGCGTAAGAAACACAAAATCCACTGGACTTTCGCTAATCGTTCTCACTTTATTTCTTGTGCGTAGAAAACACAAAATCCACTGGACTTTCGCTAATCGTTCTCACTTTATTTTTTGGGCGTAAGAAACACAAAATCCACTGGACTTTCCCTAATCGTTCTCACTTTATTTCTTGCGCGTAAGAAACACAAAATCCACTGGACTTTCGCGAATCGTTCTCACTTTATTTCTTGCGCGTAAGAAACACAAAATCCACTGGACTTTCGCTAATCGTTCTCACTTTATTTTTTGCGCGTCAGAAACACAAAATCCACTGGACTTTCGCTAATCGTTCTCACTTTATTTCTTGCGCGTAAGAAACACAAAATCCACTGGACTTTCCCGAATTGTTCTCACTTTATTTCTTGCGCGTAAGAAACACAAAATCCACTGGACTTTCGCTAATCGTTCTCACTTTATTTCTTGTGCGTAGAAAACACAAAATCCACTGGACTTTCGCTAATCGTTCTCACTTTATTTCTTGTGCGTAAAAAACACAAAATCCACTGGACTTTCGCTAATCGTTCTCACTTTCTTTCTTGCGCGTAAGAAACACAAAATCCACTGGACTCTCCCTAATTGTTCTCACTTTATTTCTTGTGCGTAGAAAACACAAAATCCACTGGACTTTCGCTAATCGTTCTCACTTTATTTCTTGCGCGTAACAAACACAAAATTTACTGAACTTTCCCTAATTGTTCTCACTTTATTTCTTGCGCGTAAGAAACACAAATCCACTGGACTTTCGCGAATCGTTCTCACTTTATTTCTTGCGCGTAGGAAACACAAAATCCACTGGACTTTCGCTAATCGTTCTCACTTTATTTTTTGGGCGTAAGAAACACAAAATCCACTGGACTTTCGCTAATCGTTCTCACTTTATTTCTTGCGCGTAAGAAACACAAAATCCACTGGACTTTCCCGAATTGTTCTCATTTTATTTCTTGCGCGTAAGAAACACAAAATCCACTGGACTTTCGCTAATCGTTCTCACTTTATTTCTTGTGCGTAGAAAACACAAAATCCACTGGACTTTCGCTAATCGTTCTCACTTTCTTTCTTGTGCGTAAAAAACACAAAATCCACTGGACTTTCGCTAATCGTTCTCACTTTCTTTCTTGCGCGTAAGAAACACAAAATCCACTGGACTTTCGCTAATCGTTCTCACTTTATTTCTTGTGCGTAGAAAACACAAAATCCACTGGACTTTCGCTAATCGTTCTCACTTTCTTTCTTGCGCGTAAGAAACACAAAATCCACTGAACTTTCCCTAATCGTTCTCACTTTATTTCTTGCGCGTAAGAAACACAAAATCCACTGGACTTTCCCTAATCGTTCTCACTTTATTTCTTGCGCGTAAGAAACACAAAATCCACTGGACTTTCGCTAATCGTTCTCACTTTATTTCTTGCGCGTAAGAAACACAAAATCCACTGGACTTTCCCTAATCGTTCTCACTTTATTTCTTGCGCGTAAGAAACACATAATGTACTGGACTTTCCCTAATCGTTCTCACTTTATTTCTTGTGCGTAGAAAACACAAAATCCACTGGACTTTCGCTAATCGTTCTCACTTTCTTTCTTGTGCGTAGAAAACACAAAATCCACTGGAATTTCGCTAATCGTTCTCACTTTATTTCTTGCGCATAAGAAACACAAAATCCACTGAACTTTCCCTAATTGTTCTCACTTTATTTCTTGCGCGTAAGAAACACAAAATCAACTGGACTTTCGCTAATCGTTCTCACTTTATTTCTTGCGCGTAAGAAACACAAAATCCACTGGACTTTCGCTAATCGTTCTCACTTTATTTTTTGCGCGTAAGAAACACAAAATCCACTGGACTTTCGCTAATCGTTCTCACTTTATTTCTTGCGCGTAAGAAACACAAAATCCACTGGACTTTCCCGAATTGTTCTCACTTTATTTTTTGCGCGTAAGAAACACAAAATCCACTGGACTTTCGCTAGTCGTTTTCACTTTATTTCTTGTGCGTAGAAAACACAAAATCCACTGGACTTTCCCTAATTGTTCTCACTTTATTTCTTGCGCGTAAGAAACACAAAATCCACTGAACTTTCCCTAATTGTTCTCACTTTATTTTTTGCGCGTAAGAAACACAAAATCCACTGGACTTTCGCGAATCGTTGTCACTTTATTTCTTGCGCGTAGGAAACACAAAATCCACTGGACTTTCCCTAATTGTTCTCACTTTATTTCTTGCGCGTAAGAAACACAAAATCCACTGGACTTTCGCTAATCGTTCTCACTTTCTTTCTTGCGCGTAAGAAACACAAAATCCACTGAACTTTCCCTAATCGTTCTCACTTGATTTCTTGCGCGTAAGAAACACCAAATCCACTGGACTTTCGCTAAATCGTTCTCACTTTATTTCCTGCGCGTAAGAAACACAAAATCCACTGGACTTTCGCTAATCGTTCCCACTTTATTTCTTGCGCGTAAGAAACACAAAATCCACTGGACTTTCGCTAATCGTTCTCACTTTATTTCTTGCGCGTAAGAAACGCAAAATCCACTGGACTTTCCCTAATTGTTCTCACTTTATTTCTTGCGCGTAAGAAACACAAAATCCACTGGACTTTCGCTAATCGTTCTCACTTTATTTCTTGTGCGTAGAAAACACAAAATCCACTGGACTTTCGCTAATCGTTCTCACTTTATTTCTTGCGCGTAAGAAACACAAAATCCACTGGACTTTCGCTAATCGTTCTCACTTTATTTCTTGTGCGTAAAAAAAACAAAATCCACTGGACTTTCGCTAATCGTTCTCACTTTCTTTCTTGCGCGTAAAAAACACAAAATCCACTGGACTTTCGCTGATCGTTCTCACTTTCTTCCTTGCGCGTAAGAAACACAAAATCCAGTGGACTTTCCCTAATGGTTCTCACTTTTTTTCTTGCGCGTAAGAAACACAAAATCCACTGGACTTTCGCTAATCGCTCTCACTTTATTTCTTGTGCGTAAAAAACACAAAATCCACTGGACTTTCGCTAATCGGTCTCACTTTCTTTCTTGCGCGTAAGAAACACAAAATCCACTGGACTTTTCCTAATCGTTCTCACTTTCTTTCTTGCGCGTAAGAAACACAAAATCCACTGAACTTTCCCTAATCGTTCTCACTTTATTTCTTGCGCGTAAGAAACACAAAATCCACTGGACTTTCGCTAAATCGTTCTCACTTTATTTCTTGCGCGTAAGAAACACAAAATCCACTGGACTTTCGCTAATCGTTCTCACTTTATTTCTTGCGCGTAAGAAACACAAAATCCACTGGACTTTCGCTAATCGTTCTCACTTTATTTCTTGCGCGTAAGAAACAGAAAATCCACTGGACTTTCGCTAATCGTTCTCACTTTATTTCTTGCGCGTAAGAAACACAAAATCCACTGGACTTTCGCTAATCGTTCTCACTTTATTTCTTGTGCGTAGAAAACACAAAATCCACTGGACTTTCGCTAATCATTCTCACTTTATTTCTTGCGCGTAAGAAACACAAAATCCACTGGACTTTCGCTAATCGTTCTCACTTTATTTCTTGCGCGTAAGAAACACAAAATCCACTGGACTTTCGCTAATCGTTCTCACTTTATTTCTTGTGCGTAGAAAACACAAAATCCACTGGACTTTCGCTAATCATTCTCACTTTATTTCTTGCGCGTAAGAAACACAAAATCCACTGGACTTTCGCTAATCGTTCTCACTTTATTTCTTGTGCGTAAAAAACACAAAATCCACTGGACTTTCGCTAATCGTTCTCACTTTCTTTCTTGCGCGTAAGAAACACAAAATCCAGTGGACTTTCCCTAATGGTTCTCACTTTTTTTCTTGCGCGTAAGAAACACAAAATCCACTGGACTTTCGCTAATCGTTCTCACTTTATTTCTTGTGCGTAAAAAACACAAAATCCACTGGACTTTCGCTAATCGGTCTCACTTTCTTTCTTGCGCGTAAGAAACAAAAAATCCATTGAACTTTCGCTAATCGTTCTCACTTTATTTCTTGCGCGTAAGAAACACAAAATCCACCGGACTTTCCCTAATCCTTCTCACTTTATTTGTTGCGCGTAAGAAACACAAAATCCAGCGGACTTTCCCTAATCGTTCTCACTTTATTTCTTGCGCGTAAGAAACACAAAATGCACTGGACTTTCGCTAATCGTTCTCACTTTATTTCTTGCGCGTAAGAAACACATAATCCATTGCACTTTCGCTAATCGTTGTCACTTTATTTCTTACGCTTAAGAAACACATAATCTAGTGGACTTTCGCTAATCGTTCTAACTTTATTTCTTGCGCGTAAGAAAGACAAAATCCACTGGACTTTCCCTACTCGTTGTCACTTTATTTCTAGCGCGTAACAAATACATAATGCACTCGAGTTTCCCTAATCGTTCCCACTTTATTTCTTGGGCGTAAGAAACACAAAATCCACTGGACTTTCGCTAATCGTTCTCACTTTATTTCTTGCGCGTAAGAAACACAAAATGCACTGGACTTTCGCTAATCGTTCTAACTTTATTTCTTGCGCGTAAGAAACACAAAATGCACTGGACTTTCGCTAATCGTTCTAACTTTATTTCTTGCGCGTAAGAAACACAAAATCCACTGGACTTTCGCTAATCGTTCTCACTTTATTTCTTGCGCGTAAGAAACACATAATCCATTGGACTTTCGCTAATCGTTGTCACTTTATTTCTTACGCTTAAGAAACACATAATCTAGTGGACTTTCGCTAATCGTTCTAACTTTATTTCTTGCGCGTAAGAAACACAAAATCCCCTGGACTTTCCCTACTCGTTGTCACTTTATTTCTAGCGCGTAACAAATACATAATGCACTCGAGTTTCCCTAATCGTTCCCACTTTATTTCTTGGGCGTAAGAAACACAAAATCCACTGGACTTTCGCTAATCGTTCTCACTTTATTTCTTGCGCGTAAGAAACACAAAATCCACTGGACTTGCCCTAATCGTTCTCACTTCATTTCTTGCGCGTAAGAAACACAAAATCCACTGGACTTTCCCTAATCGTTCTCACTCTATTTCTTGCGCGTAAGAAACACAAAATCCACTGGACTTTTCCTAATCGTTCTCACTTTGTTTCTTGCGCGTAAGAAACACAAAATCGACTGGACTTTCCCTAATCGTTCTCACTTTATTTCTTGCGCGTAAGAAACACAAAATCCACTGGACTTTCCCTAATCGCTCTCACTTTATTTCTTGCGCGTATGAAACACAAAATCCACTGGACTTTCCCTAATCGTTCTCAGTTTATTTCTTCCGCGTAAGAAACACATAATCCACTGGACTTTCGCTAATCGTTCTCACTTTATTTCTTGCGCGTAACAAACACAAAATCCACTGGACTTTCGCTAATCGTTCTCACTTTATTTCTTGCGCGTAAGAAACACAAAATCCACTGGACTTTCTCTATTCGTTCTCAGTCTATTTCTCTCGCGTAAGAAACACAAAATCCACTGGACTTTCGCTAATCGTTCTCACTTTATTTCTTGCGCGTAACAAACACAAAATCCACTGGACTTTCGCTAATCGTTCTCACTTTATTTCTTGCGCGTAAGAAACACAAAATCCACTGGACTTTCTCTATTCGTTCTCAGTCTATTTCTCTCGCGTAAGAAACACAAAATCCACTGGACTTTCGCTAATCGTTCCCACTTTATTTCTTACACGTAACAAACACAAAATCCACTGGACTTTCGCTAATCGTTCTCACTTTATTTCTTGCGCGTAAGAAACACAAAATCCACTGGACTTTCTCTATTCGTTCTCAGTCTATTTCTCTCGCGTAAGAAACACAAAATCCACTGGACTTTCCCTAATCGTTCTCACTTTATTTCTTGCGCGTAAGAAACAAAAAATCCATTGAACTTTCGCTAATCGTTCTCACTTTATTTCTTGCGCGTAAGAAACACAAAATCCACCGGACTTTCCCTAATCGTTTTCGCTTTATTTCTTGCGCGTAAGAAACACAAAATCCACTGGACTTTCCCTAATCCTTCTCGCTTTATTTCTTGCGCGTAGGAAATACAAAATCCACTGGACTTTCCCTAATTGTTCTCACTTTATTTCTTGCGCGTAGGAAACACAAAATCCACTGGACTTTCGCTAATCGTTCTCACTTTATTTCTTGCGCGTAAGAAACACAAAATCCACTGGACTTTCGCTAATCGTTCTCACTTTATTTCTTGCGCGTAAGAAACACATAATCCATTAGACTTTCGCTAATCGTTGTCACTTTATTTCTTACGTATAAGAAACACATAATCCAGTGGACTTTCGCTAATCGTTGTCACTTTATTTCTTACGCGTAAGAAACACATAATCCGTTGGACTTTCGCTAATCGTTGTCACTTTATATCTTACGCGTAAGAAACACATAATCCAGTGGACTTCCGCTAATCGTTCTCACTTTATTTCTTGCGCGTAAGAAACACAAAATCCACTGGACTTTCGCTAATCGTTCTCACTTTATTTCTTGCGCGTAACAAACACATAATCCACTGGAGTTTCCCTAATCGTTCTCACTTTACTTCTTGGGCGTAAGAAAAACAAAATCCACTGGACTTTTGCTAATCATTCTCACTTTATTTCTTGCGCGTAAGAAACACATAATCCATTGGACTTTCGCTAATCGTTGTCACTTTATTTCTTACGCTTAAGAAACACATAATCTAGTGGACTTTCGCTAATCGTTCTCACTTTATTTCTTGCGCGTAAGAAACACAAAATCCACTGGACTTTCCCTAGTCGTTGTCACTTTATTTCTAGCGCGTAACAAATACATAATGCGCTCGAGTTTCCCTAATCGTTCCCACTTTATTTCTTGGGCGTAAGAAACACAAAATCCACTGGACTTTCGCTAATCGTTCTCACTTTATTTCTTGCGCGTAAGAAACACAAAATCCACTGGACTTGCCCTAATCGTTCTCACTTCATTTCTTGCGCGTAAGAAACACAAAATCCACTGGACTTTCCCTAATCGTTCTCACTTTATTTCTTGCGCGTAAGAAACACAAAATCCACTGGACTTTTCCTAATCGTTCTCACTTTATTTCTTGCGCGTAAGAAACACATAATCCACTGGACTTTCGCTAATCGTTCTCACTTTATTTCTAGCGCGTAACAAACACATAATCCACTGGAGTTTCCCTAATCGTTCTCACTTTACTTCTTACGCGTAAGAAACACATTATCCACTAGAATTTCGCTAATCGTTCTCACTTTATTTCTTGCGCGTAAGAAACAAAATCCACTGGACTTTCCCCAATCGTTCTCACTTTATTTCTTGCGCGTAAGAAACACAAAAGCCACTGGACTTTCCCTAATTGTTCTCACTTTATTTCTTGCGCGTAAGAAACACATTATCCACTGCAGTTTCCCTAATCGTTCTGAATTTATTTCTTGTGCGTAAGAAACACATAATCCACTGGACTTTCGCTGATCGTTCTCACTTTATTTCTTGCGCGTAAGAAACACATAATCCACTGGACTTTGGCTAATCGTTCTCACTTTATTTCTTGCGCGTAAGAAACACAAAATCCACTGGACTTTCGCGAATCGTTCTCACTTTATTTCTTGGGCGTAAGAAACACATAATCCACTGGACTTTCCCTAATCGTTCTCACTTTATTTCTTGTGCGTAAGAAACACATAATCCACTGGACTTTCTCTAATCGTTCTCACTTTATTTCTTGCTCGTAAGAAACACATCATCCACTAGAATTTCCCTAATCGTTCTCACTTTATTTCTTACGCGTAAGAAACACATCATCCACTAGAATTTCCCTAATCGTTCTCACTTCATTTCTTACGCGTAAGAAACACATCATCCACTAGACTTTCCCTTATCTTTCTCACTTTATTTCTTACGCGTAAGAAACACATTAGCCAGTAGAATTTCCCTAATCGTTCTCACTTTATTTCTTACGCGTAAGAAACACATCATCCACTAGAATTTCCCTAATCGTTCTCACTTTATTTCTTACGCGTAAGAAACACATCATCCACTAGAATTTCCCTAATCGTTCTCACTTCATTTCTTACGCGTAAGAAACACATCATCCACTAGAATTTCCCTAATCGTTCTCACTTTATTTCTTACCCGTAAGAAACACATCATCCACTGTACTTTCCCTAATCGGTCTTACTTTATTTCTCACCCGTAAGAAACATATCATCCACTGGACTTTCCCTGATTGTTCTCACTTTATTTCTTACGCCTAAGAAACACGCAATCCACTGGACTTTCCCTAATCATTCTCACTTTATTATTCCTTGCGGGTAAGAAATACATAATCCAGTGGACTTTGCCTAATCGTTGTCACTTTATTTCTTACGCGAAAGAAACAAATCATCGCCTAGACTTTCCCTAATCGTTCTCACTTTATTATTTCTTTCGCGTAAGAAGCACATAATCCACTAGACTTTCCCTAATTGTTCTCACTTTATTTCTTGCTCGTAAGAAACACATAATCCACTGGACTTTCGCTAATCGTTCTCACTTTATTTCTTGCGCGTAAGAAACAAATCATCCACTAGACTTTCCCTAATCGTTCTCACTTTATTTCTTACGCGTAAGAAACACATTATCCACTACACTTTCCCTAATCGTTTTCACTTTATTTCTTACGCGTTAAAATCAGATCATCCACTGGACTTTCCGTAATCGTTCTTGCTTTATCATTTCTTACGCGTAAGAAACACAAAATCCACTGGACTTTCCCTAATCGTTCTCAGTTTATTTCTTACGCGTAAGAAACACATCATGTACTGGACTTTCCTTAATCGTTCTCACTTTATTTCTTATCCCTAAGAAACACATCATCCACTGGACTCTCCCTAATCGTTCTCACTTTATTTCTTACGCCTAAGAAACACGCAATCCACTGGACTTTCCCTAATCATTCTCACTTTATTATTCCTTGCGGGTAAGAAATACATAATCCAGTGGACTTTGCCTAATCGTTGTCACTTTATTTCTTACGCGAAAGAAAGAAATCATCGCCTAGACTTTCCCTAATCGGTCTCACTTTATTATTTCTTACGCGTAAGAAGCACATAATCCACTAGACTTTCCCTAATCTTTCTCACTTTATTTCTTAAGCGTAAGAAACACATCATCTACTGGACTTTCCCTAATTGTTCTCACTTTATTTCTTACGCGTAAGAAACACATCATCCACTAGACTTTCCCTGATCGTTCTCACTTTATTTCTTGCGCGTAAGAAACACATAATCCACTGGACTTTCCCTAATCGTTTTCAGTTTATTTCTTACGCGTAAGAAACACATGCATCCTATTATTTCTAAAACCTTAGAAACGCATCGTTCTTATTCATCATATCTCTTCTCAAACTCTACTTTATTCGTTTGATGCTTCATATTTAGTTTATGTGGGACTATATACACCAACAAATAATATTCTAAACAATACGGACAGAACCAACGTGTAACTTCCATATATATTACTTTAATAATCGGTTCGGTTTATTCCAAAATGATTCTTTTTTGTAAACAAAGTAGAACCTTTTATTCGAAAATTTACTTGATACAAATGAGTATACTTCATACTTGTTCATACAATATTGGCACATAATTTTATCCATTCTATTAATATGAGTCAATCATGGGACACAAGTCAATCAAGCCAAAGTGTAAGCCAATCGAGCCAATCGAGTCAATCAAGTCAATCAAGCCAAAGTCAAACCCACAGACTAAGTCAATCAAGCCAATCAAGTCAGAGTTCAATTTGGGATTCTCAACCTTCGGGTGAAGAATGGTTGCCATTAGACTACGAAGAAACTGATTCAGACTAAAAACATATGGAGAGAAAACAAGATATATTATTGGTGATGGAATTGAGTGAAACAAATAAGTTTAATTGTGGAAATGTTATCCACGAAGAAATGATCAAAATGGACTACATCAATTGTCCATTTTGCGATGAAGAATTACAACAGCCAACAATTAAAATAGTGTCATGTTGTGAAAAACAAGACATGATAAATAACAAGGGTACAAATGTATGCCGCAATTGTGGTACAGTAAGTGGTTATGATACAGCCAGTGAGTACGTTGATTTTCATGAAAACAAGTACAAGATTGTCAAGAAATCGGTTTAACAAAGAAAATATCATTTAGACAATGTGTTAAACGATATCACTAGTAAAAATGGATGGCAATTATCAGTACACAATAAAAATAGAATACATGATATTTTCCGAAAAATAGACAGGATAATGCCACAAATTAATGGTGATCGTAAACGAATGATTAACATTAATTTTATTCTAAAAAAATTTTCGAATTTTTGGATTTACCGACTGATAATATACCAATAACGAGGTCCAAAAAACTTTGCTGATGTTGAATATTATTGGAGTAAAATAATTAATCTTATTCAGTTGTGAACAATTTATTAAACTTATCCTCAAACTTGTCGTATAATGGACACATGTCTATTATGATAGTATTTGTACAAAGCTTTCAACTCTGATATCTCAGCTTCGGTTAAATTGTTATCGATATGATTGAAATTGAAAGCAGTCTTTGATGCTTTCATATATATGGTTTAGATATTATTTAATCCAACTCAAAAATTGTCCCCAACCTTTTTTTTCTGCTGCTACCATAGCGTGAAAAGCATCTCCACCAATTGCATAAAGGTTTGTTGTGAACCCCATTCGATATGTATTTTTGAAGATGTAGGTTGAGGAAAAGAACGTGTTGTTGTTATTGTACCAGGCATTCCTGCAATTTCGGCATTTATATTTTCACCGTTTTTAACAACCCATATCATGAATTGTTTATTTTTGAAATTATTTGTTATATCGATAAATAGTTGTTCGTTACGATTGAATGTGATTGTAAGTCGGTAAGTTCTACCACCACTACCACTACTGTCTAAACGATGCAGTATTCTTACATAGAATATGTCTCTCTGAGTATTTACAAACGCGCCAAAATTCTCTGAAAAATTAGTATCATGTTTGATAACGAAAAACATGGAGAAATCTTTCTGGACGTCGATATTGACATTCATTTCGCCATAGAAACCACGGAAACGGTAAGTTAAATTGAAAACAGAAAATGGTATACTACTTGGTGAACCAGTCCGAGTAGTCACTTTCAAATCGTCCAACGCAGTCACACTAGGACCACTTCTTTTGAACTCTTCTGGATCTAACAAGTCTGCGTAAAATTCGAATAATCTTTTTAACACCTCGTCGTGCAATGCCACTCGGGCTATTTGTTTTTCAGCAACGTATACTTTTGTTGTCAGTTCAGTGATGTTGTAGTTGAAAGGATCGATTTTGGTTTGCATTTCTCTTCTGAAAAATTTTACAAGATTATCTTCAAACTCATTCAACTGTTTGATATTCACAGTATCATTATTTTCGACACCGTCTTGGACATTTTTTTATCTGATTTTTCATGTCAATATTTTCATTAAAGTTTGCCGTTTGAAATTCAACAGCAGTTTTGAATGTCAGTTTGCCATTTTCTAAATAATACAGCTCATCGAAGACATCTTAGCTCAGAGCGCTCTGTTTTCCCTCGATCCCATAAATAACCAAATGACCACGCCCCTGAGATGGACTGTTTGTAATACCCTGACATTTCAAGTCAACGTTGAATATGAACTCGCAGCGTGTTACACTACTTGTCCTCTTAGATTTAAGCGCTGCTTTTGACACCGTGGACCACGCGATTTTGCTAACACGCTTGACCACTGATTTTGGTATAGGCGGGAAGGCTTTAGAGTGGTTCTCGTCGTATTTGTCGGGACGCAGCCAGCGTGTTTTGTTTGAGGGGGCTACATCTGGTAGCTTCGATCTGCGTTTTGGTGTCCCACAAGGCAGCTGTCTCGGCCCGCTTCTGTTTGTGGTTTACGCCTCCAAGCTCTTTGAGATAGTCCACCTGCCGAATGCGCACTGCTTCGCTGACGACACGCAACTTTACTTGTCTTTTAATCCTAACAGGCCTATGGATCAAGTGAAGGCATTGGAAGCTATGGAGCGATGCATTAGTGACTTACGTAAATGGATGTACCGGGACAAATTAAAGATCAACGATGATAAGACTGAATTTCTTGTTATCGGATCGAGACAACAGTTGCTGAAAATTAATCACAGTTCAGTCCGTGTTGGCATGATCGATATTAAGCCTGTTAAGGTAGTGCGTAATCTAGGCGCCTGGTTCGACTCGCATTTTTCTGTGAAGGTGTTTTATTAAAGCATCCTTCGGGGAGAATGAAAAAGTCATTTGGTGACAGATCCTTCACTGAGTGTGTCTGCGCCCACTCTGTGTAACGCTCTTCCTGTTAGCCTCCGCATGATCAAATGTATTTCCACGTTTAAGTCAAATCTTAAAACTTATCTTTTTCAATTAGCTTTTAATATTTCTTAAATATGTATATATAAATAAATGATGTAGTGTTTTTTTAATTATTTTTAAATTTTATTGTAGATTTTTAATACTTGTATAGTTTTAGGTTATTTATTGTTGTAATGCGCTTTTGATCAGCTGGTATGTTAAAAAGCGCACTATAAATGAATAAATTATTATTATTATTATTATTATTATTATTAACGTAATTGTATTCAGGTGGAGTTACATCGTACTTATGGAAGTGAATGATGAATCCACTATATTTCGAAAACAGCCTGATTGTTTGTTGACTGATATTCAGTTAGGAGGAATCAACTGACACTGTCACCTGATCCATAGCTGGTGGGAAGAATTCAATCACCAAAGTGAATTCACCCTCAGGAAGTAGATACATGTTGCATCCCAGTCGAAATGCATACCAGTTTTGTGCGTCTTTTCCAATTCTGAAACTGTAAGCTTTCTTACTAATATCATGAGGTGAATCAGAAAAGTCTTCGATACCATCAACAATAATGTTACTCTCACGTGTTGATTGATTAACATCATCCATAAGATATTGGAAAACACTTTTTTTGTTTGTTGAGTCGCTGATATGTGAGTCACTTATTTTTTTTGTAAAACTATCAGTCAGCGTTATAATCATAGCCCCGTTGACTTGGTTTACGTACCTGATATTGGTGGTTGACAGCACGTTGTGGGAGTCAGTGGATAAGTTGATGATTTTGTTGTTACTCCTGTCTAAATCAGCAGCCATTTTATTTGAGCCATCAAGTAAAAGCGTTTCATTTTCGTTTGCTTTGGTTGTTAACTGTTGATAATTGACTGCATCATTGTTGTCGCTGCCAGGTGTAATGTTTATTATTTTGTTGTTCCCCATATCTAAATCCACATTCATGGAAGTTCCACCGTTAATATTCAATTTATGACCAGTCTGACAAAAAGATGATGACGATGATAAAAAAGATGGTGATGATGATCTTGATAAACATCCAATAATTTTAAAATTTCAGTACTCCACCTACAGAGTATTAATAAAATTGAAAACAGGCTACCAACTAGATCTCACCCAATCAAATTTTCACGAGCTCGTTGGCTTTCTTAAAGACGCTGAAAATTATGGGTCACGAATGCCTGATTTAAGTCAAGATACAGAAATGCTAAACATACACTGTGATTTGGTTAATATCAGCCTTGTTAATGGAGGAGATACAGATATAATTTAATCTTTCTCAACCAGTATCCTCAAACCGTCATTTAGTTTCACTATGGAACCGCAAAGAGTCACATTTAATCCTGTGAATAAGAACACCATTTCGAGAATGAGAATATATATAACCGATGGCAAAAGACGACAGATAAATCTTAATGGCGCAGATACAGCTTTTAGCTTACTGTTGAAAAGAATTGTCGAATTTATTTATATGAAATCGTATGAATTCAAAAGATTTTACCATCCTCAAATGGGTAAATTTGTGTAAAAACACAAACGAAACGGTTTGATTGTTGACAATATATTCAAACCGATAAGAAGTATAGCATCATCTGTATTCCAAAATGTTGCCAAACCAATCGCGAAAAAAGCAATAAAATCTGGCCGGAGTAGAACACGCTGGTGAGCGTTTGGGTAAAAAAAGCAGCAGAGAAATCAGGTGATCTGATGATGAAACGACTAAGAGGTGTGAAACAAAAAACACCAACACTTCCAACGATAAAAGAAGAAAGTAGAGATATAATATTGAATCGTTTAATATCAGGAGAAGGTGTAAGGAAAAGGAAAGGAAAGGGACTACTGCTCGGAAAAACAGTCCATTCAACTCAATTCCAATACTTGGTCAAATATTATAAAACACGAATTTTTATCTAAACTAATAGTATAATGGCTTTTAGATCAAGTGAAATGTTACAACGAAATGAGTTTGTAAGATACCAGTCAGATGATGCAATCAGAGCACCAGCTAATGGTGAACACCAAGATAAAAATGGATACAAATTTACAATCAATGACAGATCAGCGTTTTACGATTGGTATAATGCTTATTTTAAAAATTCTGTTTCAAGTACCAAAACTCGCTGATGGAACAGCTTATGGTGGAGGTGATAGAATTACGGTCATCAATGGCTCACACTCTTTCATCAATCATCTGATGATCAAATCTGCTGGTAAAATCGTATATGATACAGATAATCTCCACAAGGTCAGTTTTGTTAAGAATCTATTGGAGTATTCTGATGATTTCAGCAGATCAGTTGCAAAAAACGGTCTTTGGTATTTGGATACTAGCCATCAGATTGCTAATGCTAATCAGAATGCAGGATTTGAAGCAAGACGAAGGTTAACAGTGGGAAATGCTGATGTCAATGTTATTATTCCTGTCAATAGATATTCATTCTTCGAAGTGTTAGAAGATAAGATGCTTATACCAATGCAATTACAATTCAATATAACACTTCAGAATGATGATGAGCTAATTCAAAAAGCAGATGCTGCCGATGATGGAAGAGTCGCCATTAATCGTTTTCTATTATGGGTGCCCAAATTAATTCCAAAAGATAGTCTATATGACAATTTTGTCAGCTCATTTTTGAAAGAAACTAAATGGTCCTATCTGAGATCGTCTATCAAATGTCCGCTCCAGCACAAGCAAGTGGTTTTGATCAGATTTCAGCAAGTGTGGATTATGTTAAACATATATTTGTATATCTCCAAAGAAATAAAACAAATGTCGTGGCAGAAAATCCTTACTTATTTGATACTTATAAATTGAATGCCGCTGATGCTAATAGTTATCTGACGACATGTACATTAGAATATGGAAGTGGAATATTTTATCCAGAAACTGAGTATGATACAGAAACTAAGGTGAGAATTTTCTAACGATTTGTCTTATGCTGCAAGAAGAAATGATTTTAATACTGGTACACAACTGAATCTTGCAAATTTTAATGGTCTTTATGGTATGATATATTTTGATTTAACAAACCAAACAGAAAAAGTTACAAGGGATCCCAAACAGTTAATTTTCAGATACAAAATAAATGCTGCTCCAGCAGCTGCATTCAATGTTGACGCAATTGTCTTTTACGAAGAGATGCTGGTTGTGATTAACAAAATTGGTAATGAGTTAGTTATTGTGTAAATAAATAGAATAGCAAATATAGAAGTTAGTTAGTTATTCCTCAATACGAGGATGTTTTTCAAAATACATATTTTATATAATCTATATAATATATGACGCAATTATTTGAAATAAGGATGAAATTATCACCAAATCAGAAAAAGAATCTTGCTAGTGCATTTCATAAGCGTGAAACCATTGTTCTCAGGCTTTCAAAAGATGCACTAACTGGAAATGACGTTTTGTACGTTGCACAAAATGTGCCGAAACGATTGCACAAGAATAAACAGCTGAATAAAGGATTGGACATCAAACTGGCTAAGACTAATATCAGAAACGAGGTTCGAGGTAGTCTGTTGACAAGCATATTAAGTTTAGGTCGTACTTTTGCACCTACCATAGCAAAGAAAACCTTGCATTATCTGCATTGGCCGGATTAGCTTCAGAAGGTGCTTTCCAAATTGTGAAGAAAATAACGGGAAGAGGCCAAACAGGTGGTGTTTTTATGATACCAAATAATAGTATTAGTGATCTTGTGAATACTTGTCACCATCTATTAACCAGAAAACAAGCTAGAGATTTGGCAAGAGTATTAGCAAGAGGTGATCCGAATGTTTTTCTGAAACTCTCCAATAAACAAATAGGTTCCGGGCTAGGAATTTATAAGAAATCCAAAATTGCAAAAGAAAGCGATTGATTGGGGAATTAAGAAAGCAACTCCTGTTATTCAAAAAGTTGGATCTGAAGCAATTAATTAATTATCAACCAAAGTGAGACCAAATTACAAATATAAAACTGACAGAATGGATCTTGATGCTGACATGTACAAAGGAGGTGCAATTGATATCCAAAAAGCGATTGGCAAAATACCAAAACCAAAGGCTGGATGGACACCAGGAAAGTACAAATAAATGGGACCATATAATCCATTGAATAAGCAATTAGAATACAACCCATGCACCGGTGAGTTCTCAAATGGTACGTACAACCGTGTAATAAGGTGGATGAGATAGCTGCTGATCACGATATTTGTTATGATATGGGAAAAAAAAAACAAAGGTGATTGTGACTGGCAAATGGTTTCATCACTGGATGAAATACCATATGGTGAAATGCCAAAGAGGGGATCAGCAGCACGATTCTTGATTGATCGATAAAAAACAGAAACTGGGTCTTGGGGTATCAAAAAACGGAAGAATCCGTCGAGTGAAGTGAACTGGCAAGAAAAATTAGCTGATGAATTACACAAACCAGTAAAACGTAACTTTACTCAACGGCGTGTAACAGTCAATCATATTGATGAAATATGGTGTTTTGATTTAGTTGAAATGCAGCAGTTCAGCAAGTGGAACAAGGGCTACAGATATCTTCTGATGGTTTCAGATGCGTTTAGTAAATACGGTTGGATTGTACCGTTGAAGGATAAAAAAGGTGAATCTGTAACTGAAGCATTCAAATCCATTATCAGAGAGGGAAGAAAACCTGAGTACTTATGGACTGATGAGGGTAAAGATTATTATAACAAGCATTTGAAGGACTTGTTGGATAAGAATAACATAACACTGTATTCCACGGTAAATGAAGAAAAATCATTGTGAAAAATGGAATAAAACAATAAAAACCAAAATGTGGAAGCAGTTTACTATTTGGGGTAATACAGTAATCAGTATTTGGATATTCTACCCAAAATATTAGAACAGTATAATAACACCAAACATGGTTCAATAAAAATGACACCTGCTGAAGCTAGTCAGGAAAAAATGAAGGAATTGTATACTTTAATCTGAATAGTAATACAGAACCATCATCAAAACCGAAGTTTAAAATCGGTGATAAGGTTAGAATAAGTAAAGGCAAGAGAAAAGTATTCGACAAAGGATATACCCCCAATTGGACTGAGGAAGTATTTACAATTGATAAGATCCAATATGCGAATCCAGTCACTTACAAATTAAAAGATCTCCACGGTGAAGAGACAACAGGCAGTTTTTATGACCCTGAGCTGTTAAAAGCCAAACAGGATATATTCAGAATTGAAAAAATCATAAGGAGAAATCATAAGAAGAAGCAAGCGTTAGTAAAGTGGAAGAGATACAGTGATGATTTCAACAGTTGGGTACCACTAAAGGATGTGCTGAAAATATAAACGTTAATCGAGTAATGTATATTAGCGACATTACTTGGTTGTGGTGAAAATAGTATAGCCTATATATACAGATAGATCGTCTATCAGATGTGTTATTTTTGCCCTATCTGCTTTTGCTATTATGATAGCCAAAAATATTATTGTTTCTGGTTATATGTATATTTTATATAAAGCCATATATTCAAATGAATACTTGGAGCCGTCTAACTTTGAAAAGGCATATTTATAGCCATATTTTTTATCGCAAGTCATTTTCACTGAACCAGCACTAGCATGAAGCTTTTTTCCAGCACTGGATAAACTTTTGAAAATCATAATCGTCCCATCGGAGCAGTTTATTGATTTGACTTTTTTCTTATTCAAATGATTATACTTCACAAAAGAATAATCTCGATTTTTTGCTGCTTTCTGACTATTCTCACTTTGTGATAATAATTGTAAATTACACAGTTTATTATCAGTTTTCACATCATTAATATGATCAATGACTTTATCACTCGGAATTGAACCGTTGAGACATTCCCATATAAATCTGTGAGCTAGCATTGAGTTTTGTTTGAATCCCAGCCCGCTGACAGAGCAACGATTATATCCACAATGATTTAAGCTGCACCCAACTATTTTCATTGTTCTGGTATTAATAACCTTGCCAAGATTCGACGCGGCATATTTATTATACAAAGGATGAACCTTATATATTTCAATTTCATTTTTCATACGCATACTACCAATATATCAATAACGTTTCTCTTTTATATAAAATTCAAAAGCTCTGTTTTGCCACTTGGTGAATAAGTTTTTGATTTTCAGAGGCCTGAGATAGCCTAATTTATGCTGTTTCTGGCTAAAGGAGTTTTTTGATTTCCAGAGGGGTGGCAAGAGTACTTTTTGGTCATGACCCGACTTCGCGAAGGGTTTCTAGTAGAAGGATTTTTTTTGATTTCTAGAGGGTTGGGAGACATGAAATTTGCCAATGAGAGGGCTTAGGACAAAACATACCCTAAGAGGCCTGAAAATGCATTTTTCGAGTTGAGGCCCGGCGAGGGTATTTTTTGGGTTTCTAGGGGAGTGGGTATGCCGTTTTTTGCATAATGTCCTAGTACCGCCATTTACTATACTACTTTCGGTTTTCAAAAAAATCGCCAGAAGAAAAACGTTTTGAAAACTTACTTATGAGCAGTCTGGCCAAAATATTAACTCACTTAGTGACTATAACTAGAAAGTTGCCGAGACCGGGCTAGGCACAGCGTAATTTTGACCAACTTTGGGTCGATTTCCAGGAATTTCCCAGCCCTAAGGTCTCTAAGCTAATTGGAGAAGACTTTGGTTTTCAGTGAAATGGCCAGAAGAAAAATTTTTCAACGCTTACTTATGAGCAGTCTGGCTGAGATATTAAGTCACTTAGTGACTATGACTAGAAAGTCGCCGAGACCGGGCTACGCTGCAGCGAGATTTTGACCAACTTTGGGTGGATTTCCAGGAACTTGGGCGATATTTTCCAGTCGTAGGGACTCTAAACTAATTCGAGAAGACTTTGGTTTTCAGTGAAATGGCCAAAAGAAAAATTTTTGAACGCTTACTTATGAGCAGTCTGGCCGAAATATTAACTCACTTAGTGACTATCACTAGAAAGTCGCCGAGACTGGGCTAGGCGCAGCGCGGTTTCAGTTGACGAAATGTTAACTCACTTAATGACTATGACTAGTAAGTCGCAAATACCTGGCTACGCGCCGCGCGATTTTGACCAACTTTGGGTGGATTTCCAGGAACTTGGGCGATATTTCCCAGCCCTAGGGACTCTAAACTAATTGGAGAAGACTTTGGTTTTCAGTGAAATGGCCAAAAGAAAAATTTTTGAACGCTTACTTATAAGCAGTCTGGCCGAAATATTAACTCACTTAGTGACTATGACCAGAAAGTCGCCGAGACCGGGCTACGCGCAGCGTGATTAAAGGGACCCTTGGGGAAATTAGCCGATCACCTCAATACTCTTTGTTTGGTTACTTCTCTTTTTATTTCCACTATTGATGACTTCATTAGAATACTGACAACGTTCCCCTACTGCCACTCTTGACTGATTACAGCAATTACTACAACTCTGATGCGTAGGTTTGGCCCGCGCTCGCTTATCTGGATCACACCCGTGCTGTCAATCAGCTGTCTAATACGTCAAATTCGGAAATCAACGCTGATGTCAGTACATGCGCAGTGTTCTACTACCAAGAATTCGCAGAATTTACTTAGTGAAAAATCTTTTCATTTCTGAATTTCCACTATCAAGCATAGGGTGTATGATCCAAATAAATCAGCACGTTCAATATAACAATTATCAAGAATAAGTTTACAAATTAAAATCAAGGAAAAGTGCCAGGATCTCTAATAAAAGTTGTTGTTGAAAATTCTGTACGACTAAAGTGTTACAAGAAATAGGTATGCAAACTCCCAGCTTCGTGGGAGGGAGTTCCAGTTGAAGCCATCCATCTCATTAAGTGAACGTGCTCTTTTGGTACAAACATATCTTAACGAGGTGCCGCTGCTATTGTAAGGAATCTTTTCTTTATTTGGGTCGAAGTGTGAACGACAATCCTCAACAAAAGTCCTTGGCACACCTGGATCAGACAGCACGAAAATGCGTTGACAAGGTATTTTGGGGACAATACCTAATCACATCATTAGAAGGGGGAACCCCCTTCCCCCCCGACAATGTTGTAAGCGGGCAATGACCACTTCATCACGATTAACAAAATTGATTTGGGGGGAACGGGGCGAACTGATAAATTGCCCTGACAGATATTGCAAAAGTGGGAAGGTGTGCCAAGACTTTTGTCGGAGATTGTAGGAATAAAGTAATTAAACATCGCTATAAAACTCCCTGAACAGCTCAGTAAAAAGGGCAAGGTTTGACTGAAAAGTTGGACAGGAGACTAAAAATAAGTTAAGGAGTCTAACGCGACTAATTCCAAAAAGAGCGCTTCCAAAATCTAGATTTCAATTTTTATTTTGTTTTCTCGATCGACACCCGCGAGTAAACAAACGAGTTGCTGAACAATGCAGCTGACCCGAAAACATGTAGTATAGCAACGGTGCCCGCAGAACATGAATGTACCAAGGTATTTTACCAGGTCTAACAAGAATCAGTTAACAAATTATTTAAGTAAATACTACATTAAAAATAGTTAGATTACAGGGCACTATTTCCAGCGTAACAACAGTCAGGTAATTTACACATACGAAGAACTAGTTCCTAGGAAACGCAGCATCCGCGTATACAATAACAACGATAAGAAAGGCAACATTTGATCAGCTAGTCAAGGAGCAAGTCCGTAATGTCAATGTATCCCAAACACCTAAAGTATTCCAATATTATATTTCGAATGACCCAACACCTATTTCTTAAAACATTACCGTTGCCTTTTTACCCATTATTACAACGAATGAATATGGTTAAGAATTGATATCTTGTTTGCATTTTATTGTTCTACATATTCTCCACCCTTAGATTGAGCTAGTCCCTAGCTCACAGTGAGTTAATAGAATGCAAGCAAGATAACATGACAATACCATAACAAAAAAAATGGAGGCATATATATATATACATATATACATCTTCACGAACTCAACACTACAGCTGAACAATGTATAACCTACAAGTAAAAATTATGTGGACATACGGCATTAAAAGAAAATCACATAAGCGAAGGGTTGATAGGAATAACAGTGTTCAAAAATGCTCACGTAAAATCTTAATTGTAATATAAAGTGTAAACAGAAGATTAAACCTAGTTGAGTTTCTTACTGCTGAGTTAACAGACAAAAATTTAGTAGTATTCGTGTCAAACCCCGCTTAGTAACTTCATGAAATACTTAACAAAATTGTTTGTTGTTTGTTTGTTTCAGTGTTTTTTTTGGTTTAGTTTATGTTTCTTTGTTTTCGTGAATGATTGGTAGTTATAAATAACCAAAGCGTGTCAATGGCTCATTGTAGTAATACAGGACGGAATTTCTGATTTATCGGGTGGTTTACGTTGTTTTGGCATGAAGAATTTGTAAGGAGGTGTATTGGCCTGACAAACAGTAACAATTGCTCCCTTTAGAGGGCTGTGCCTTGCAAAATCCAAAACTTTCCTTATTTCTTCCGTCATAGGAGTATTGGTCAGATAGTCTGTTAAACTAGGAAAGGTTACTGCTTCTTCGTAAGTTGGCAATTTAGAAAAATCTTTAGCTGAGTCAACTGTTGTGCTTGTTTCATTATGTTTGGAGCTGGAAATTTGCTGTGTTTCACACGCGTTGTCGTGAACTAAGTCTTCTTGGCAGCTTGCTTGGCTGGGCAAGACAAAGAGACGAGAGTCAGTGGTAATTTCCTGTGAATACGAAAGAGTTTCGGTTTTCTTTGTGTGCACATTGGGTATGGTTTCCGAATCTAAATTCCTAGTCCTGAAAATACCTGAAGTGGTCTGACTGCGTAAGTCAGATTTTGGTAAAAACCTGTTGTACAACTTGATCAGGGGTTTACAAGGGTTGTTTACTCACAATGCTTTGTTCATTTTCCTTTGGAGCGTCTTCCATTTCTGTGTGAAATATTTTCTCGTTAATCTCTTCTCTTAAAATTGGGTAACTTCTTTTCTGTTTTACTATTGGTTTTAATTTAACTGACGATATATTATGATTTCTTGTATCTATTTTTAACTTCTTCAATGCGTTTCCGTTTTCCTATGGTTTCGTCATTGTTTGTGGTGATAACATCTTTGAGATGTAATTCTTTCCTTTCTAGGTCATCTACGTAGGTACTATAATGTTTATCAATAATCACGGTAACGCCAGCGTTAATGTTTCCATCGGGACAAATTGACATGTTGTTAACACCTTGTGCGGCGTCATCGCTGAGTGAGAAAACTGTCTGATTTTGCGGTATTCTCTGGGTAATATTAATATGGACATAGCCAGTCTCCATTTTATTTTCAATTTCTGATAAATGATATTTGCGCACTTTCACTTGTGTATTTCTGTTAACCTTTCTTTTATTGCGTCTCGTATGTTGAGAACTCTGGTTCAATTTGGTAACTGTATTTAATTTTCTCAACATGTATTATCAAAAGCTACATTGTGATTACTATTTTTCGTCGTCGAAGAAAGCGGACATAAAGATTCCCTAGACTGTGTTTCAGACACGATATTTTTAGTAGGATATGGGTGTCCCGGGATTACCACGATATCCGAAATAGGCGAGTCAGAAAAACTGTCATCAAGGCGATTGTGACTATTTACAATTGGCAATTCCGTGCGAATATCATCAATACTATTTACACCTGTTTTACAAGTAGAAACATTATGTCGAGCAACCGAATGTCTTGGAGAGGATCTGCTATCTATAGTGGTAAAACAATTTCTGGGCTTATAACTAACTTGATTGTTGTTTCTAGTTGCTCTTCGAAAACCTTGTCTATAATATTTAAATAATTTTGTTCTGCCAAAACGGACTCTTGGGGTACCAACAAGAGTCCTTAGGCGTTTCCCTGGTTGGAATTTGGTGGTTCCTCTATGGCTAACATAGAACGTCGATTGTAGAAGGGGTGAATACGGAATTCATTACTATATTTATCACTCCAGCCTCTGTAAGATCGGTCATATGAGCGATTGGCGGAATGGCGCGGATTCTGATACCGCCTTAAAACACTCTCTAAATATGTTAACCGTCGCTGTAACTGGTCTAGTTGACTGTTTGGTCCCTGCCAATTACTAGGTTGAAAAGGGCGCGATGTCCCAGGAGGCTGATCATCATAAGCAGCCATAGCATAAGTTGCGTTTATGTGCTGCTGCTGACGCTGTTGTTGTTTTTGGAGTGTTTTAATGTGATTGGACAATTCGTCCAGTTTCTTTTCAGCAGCTGAAGGACCTGGAGCTGGCGCAGCGGTGGCTATCACCGCATTGTTCAAGTACTTGAAGGTTGCTCCAGGAATTTAGTAAACGTGATTTGCATTTTCGTTAACACAGATTGAGTATCTGAAGCAGCCTGGCGGCGATTGACGATGTCCTTCATACGCTTGAGACTCGGCCTCCTGAAACGTCTTTGGCCTACCTATAGTGACACATAGGCTTGAAGGTCGCCCTGTAATACCTCAATAAAATATCTCACTGTTTCTACGTCAGACAATTTTAATCGTTTGCATAGGCGCGTAATATCAGTAATGTAATCGTCGATGGGCTCGTTTGGAGCGTGTTTACGCCCACTTAATTGTTGACTTAAAATCCAATCCTGTGGGCCAGAGCCAAAACGTGCGCGAAACGCATCAAAAAGAGTAGATAAAGTGCTGGTAGTTTCCTCAGCTAATGTGACAAAGCAGGCGTGCGCAATGCCCCGCAAATAGAGTGAAAAAGCATTAGGTTGCAACTCCTCCGACCAATTATTTAATTTGGCTATGCCACGAAACTTCTCCAACCATACTGACGCGTCCGCTATAGGATTTCCATCAAAAATTTCTGGCTTCAAGCCGTGATCATGACTAGTTGCTTTTTGGTCAATCTTATTTTGTGGAGAATCTAATTGTGTGCGTGTCGTATGCGCTTCTTTTTCTAGATCGCCTTTTATTGTCGTCAGAAAAGAGGTAAAGAAGGCTTTAAATTCTTCTTTTTGGGCAGCATTCATGATACCGGATACAGGACAAACACAAATATTACTTTCTCTGTGCGTTTCAATCAGCTGTGCCTGATGTATTTGAGAACGCGTAACGATCTTTTTAGAGGCTTTAGGCCTAGGTGGCATAAATTGCAACAACCACTATTCCTATCAATCCCAATTAAATGTCGGTGCAAACTTTTAACTAAAAGATAACAGAATTGGATCACCACAACGAACAGTAGCACAAGTACGTAAGTACTAACAAATATATTATTTAAAACTAACATAGGGTGCTAGAAAAGGTTACGAAAAAGGAATAATGAGTACGCAACATCAGTAGGCCTTACGCTCCATCTGGCGGGTTGATTTCCTGGCTTGTCCTGGCTTGACCTGGTTTGTGCTGGCTTGACTTGGCTTGACTCAGCTTGTACTGTTTCTCTTAGTTCTGCAAGTAACTCCGTAAAAGAAAGACACGCACGCGTCGGCTTCTACTTCTTGGAACTTAACCCTCAATGTTCAGTTCTGTTTATTTTTTGTCTCAGTTCCCTTTAGACAGCGACTGTAAACGTTAATGTTGGCGTTTAATCCACCGTCTGCATATGATGATGATGTTAATTACAACATCCACGGTCGAGCAGTTGGTAACCGGAGTGGTCCGGTTAAAACATTACGGCCATAGCCACGTCTAGTCATCCACTGATCGGATTTTCGACACAAAATCCGGGCCGTCGGGCACCGAAACCGGAACTCCACCAGCTTGTTAAAGCGACCTTGGGGAAATTAGCCGATCACTTAAACACTCTTTGTTTGGTTAGCTCGCTTTTTATTTCCACCATTGATGACTTCATTACAATACTGACAACGTTCCCCTACTGCCACTCTTGACTGATTACAGCGATTACTACAACTCTGATGCGTAGGTTTGGCCCGCGCTCTTTTATCTGGATCACACCCGTGCTGTCAATCAGCTGTCTAATTCGTCTAATTCGAAAATTAACGCTGATTTCAGTACATGCGCAGTGTTCTACTAGCATGAATTCGCAGAATTCACTTAGTGAAAAATCTTTTCATTTCTGAATTTCCACTATCAAGCATAGGGTGTATGATCCAAATAAATCAGCACGTTCAATATAACAATTATCAAGAATAAGTTTACAAATTAATATCAAGGAAAAGTGCCAGGATCTCTAATAAAAGTTGTTGTTGAAAATTCTGAAAAATTGGACAGGAGACTAAAAATAAGTTAAGGATTCTAACGCGACTAATTCCAAAAAGAGCGCTTCCAAAATCAAGATTTCAATTTTTATTTTGTTTTCTCGATCGACACCCGCGAGTAAACAAACGAGTTGCTGAACAACGCAGCTGACCCGAAAACATGTAGTGTAGCAACGGTGCTCGCAGAAGTAGTAGTAGTAGTAGTAAGACTTTTTTTTACTAGGGTAGCATTTGACAGTAATAAAACTGATAACCTAATGGCCCTCAACATAAATGTACCAAAGTATTTTAACAGGTCTAACAAGAATCAGTTAACAAATTATTTAAGTAGATACTATATTCAAAATAGTAAGATTACATGGCATTATTTCCAGTGTAACAACAGTCAAGTAATTTACACATACGAAGAACTAGTTCCTAGGAAACGCACCACCTGCGTATACAACAACAACGACAAGAAAGGCAACATTTGATCAGCTAGTCAAGGAGCAAGTCCATAATGTCAATGTATCCCAAACACCTAAAATATTCCAATATTATATTTCGAATGACCCAACACCTATTTCTTAAAACATTACCATTATCTTTTTACCCATTATTACAACGAATAAATATGGCTGGGAATTTATATCTTGCTTGCATTTTTATTGTTTTACGATTTTGACCAACTTTGGGTGGAATTCCAGGAACTTGGGCGATATTTCCCAGCCCTAGGGATTCTAAACTAATTTGAGAAGACTTTGGTTTTCAGTGAAATGGCCAGAAGGAAAATTTTTGAACGCTTACTTATGGGCAGTCTGGCCGACATATTAGCTCACTTACTGACTATGACTGGAAAGTCGCCGAGAGCGGGCTACGCGCAGCGCTATTTTGACCAACTTTGGGTCAATTTAGAGGAACTTGGGTGATATTTCCCAGCACTAGGGACTTTAAACTAGTTTTAGTAAGACCTTGGTTTCTAGAGAAATGGGCAGATAAGAAATTTTGACCACTTACTTAGTAGCAGTCTAGCAAAAATATTAACTCACCTAGCAACTATGACTAGAAAGTCGCCGAGATTGGGCTACCGGCAGCGCGATCTTGACCAACTTTGGGTGGATTTACAACAACTTGGGCGATATTTCCCAGCGCTAGGGAGTCTAAACTAATTCGAGAAGACTTTGGATTCTAGTGAAATGACCAGAAAAATATTTTTGAAGTTTTACTTATGGACAGTCTGGCCAAAATATTAACTTACTTAATGACTATGACTATACTGTCAAGCAAACCCAACTCTTTAAACAATGTGTGGCCATAAATTTACTTTGACTTTTATCCAGAATGCCTGGGATTTAATGGGCCGGACGTCCATAAATTTCTACAAGTAATTAGGCAACAAGAGTTGAGAGCTTCGTTAATAAGGGATTTATTACGCAACTGAAAATGTTCAGAAAAATGCCACGATCACAAACTGGAGAAACATTGCAAACTTCAAACGCGCAATTCTGATTGAAAGCCGACTAGTCGCATACTCGCGCCTGATGTTAAACAAAACAGAAGGGAAAAAGAGTTGGAAAGAAAACAAAACGAGTGTTTCGTGTGATCAAAGCAAGCTCTTTCAGAAACGCCATAACACTAACGAAAATCTTTAACAGTGATCGTGGGGGATCATTCTGGACAGTGCCCGGTCCAATACTTAGGGAATACTGTGCCAGCAATGAAGCAATTTGATTGGTTAATCTGAGTTCTTAACCCTCTGAACTAACTTAGTGATGAAATATAAACGAGTTATGTAACGTTTTCTCTTGGTATACATTGGAATATCCCACTTGTATTCACTTGGTATATACAAAGAAAATACAAGTGACACAAGAGAAAGCGCTGCATAAGCGTTGCGTGGGAAAGGATACCCCCTATTCCCTCCCCGTTTACACCTGCTATGCAGGATGTATACATGGCTTATCATTATAAAAATAACAAAAATATCATTACAGCCGTAAAATAATGTTTTCAGTGACACGGCTGCAAAGGTAACAGAAAAGAAATACCACAATGTACAGCAAACACAAATTAATTTTTAATACTTAAAACATTCCAAAGCAAACAGAGGATGGTAATATTATCTAAAAAAAAGCTGGAAACACATCCATATCTACGAAGAGGAAAACAAAAGGAGCAATGTCAATAACAGGCCAAAATACTCAATACTTCTCATGAACACTACTATTAAGCTGCATTTAGCCAAGTCTTGCCATCACCTCGAGTATTCGTTTTTTTTCAATAAAAGGTCATTTACAATGCGAAACAGCATCTCGGTAATCGATCAACAGATTATTACAAACAATTCCTGCTCTAGCCAGTGCCAGAACCTAAGGATTAATTCACCATGCATATGGAATGTCATTCATTTTTATCTTGTTCAGTGTCAACTAAACTGCAATATTAATTCTCAATACTGATGTTCATTCAGCTCCATCTTGCTCATTTCAGAACTAAGATAGTAATTCTCCACATTAATTGTCATTCAGTTTTATCTTGCCCAGTGTCAGAACTTAAATAGTAAATCTCCATATTGAATGTCGTTCAGTTTTATCTTGTCCGTTGGCAGAACTGATATTGCAATTCTCCATACTGATTGCTGCTCAGTCTTATCTTGTCCAATGTCAGAATTGATATTGTTGTAATTCTCCATAATGATTACTGTTCAGTTTTATCTTGTCCAGTGTCAGAACTGATATTGTTGTAATTCTCCATAATGATTGTCGTTCAGTTTTATCTTGTCCATTGTCAGAACTGATATTGTTGTAATTCTCCATACTGATTGTCGTTCAGTTCTATGTTGTCCAGAGTCCAAATTAATATTGCAATATTCCATACTGATTGTCCTTCAGTTTTATCTTGGTCAGTGTCAAAAATGATATTGTTGTAATTCTCCCTTCTCATTCTCATTCATTTCTATCTTGTCCACTGTCAGAATTGTTATTGCAATTCTCCATACTGATTGTCGTTGAGTTTTAACTTGTCCAGTGTCAAAACTGATATCATTGCAATTCTGCATACTGATTGTCGTTCAGTTTTATCTTGTCCATTTTCAGAACTGTTATTGTTGTAATTCTCCATACCGATTGTCATTCATTTCTATCTTGTCCAGTGTCAGAACTGATATTGTTGTAATTTTCCATGTTGATTGTTGTTCAGTTTTATCTTGCCCATTTTCAGAACTAATGTGGTTGTAACTCTCCACCCTGACTGCTGTTCAGTTTTATCTTGTTTAGTGTCAGAACTGATATTGTTATAATTCTACACACTGACTGCCCTTCAGTTTGATCTTTTTCAGTGCCACAACTGATATTGTTGTAATTCTCATTACGAATTGTCATTCAGTTTTATTTTTTGCAGTGTCAGATCTGAAAATGTTGTAATTTACCATGCTGATTGTCACTTTTTATCTTGTCTACTGTCAGAACTGATAACGATGTAATTCTCCACACTGACTGCCGTTCAGTTTTATCTTGTTCAGTGTCAGAACTAGTATTGTTTAATTCTCCAAACTGACTGTCATTCAGTTTTATCTTTTGCAGTGTCAGAACTGATGTCGTTGTAATGATCTATACTGACCACTGCTCAGTTTTATCGTGTCCGTTGTCAGAACTGATATAGTTGTAATTCTCCACACTGACTGCCATTCAGTCTTATCTTGTCCATTGTCAGAACTATTGATGTAATTCTCCATTTTACCTGTCGTTCAGTTTTATCTTGTCCAGAGTCAAAATTGATATTGTTGTAATTCTCCCTACGGTTGTCGTTCAGTTTTATCTTGTCCTGTGTCAGAACTGATATTGTTGTAATTCTCCGTACTGATACTGGTTAAGTTTTATTTTGTCCAGTGTCAGAACTGATATTGTTGTAATTCTCCTTACAGATTATCTTGTCCAGTGTCCAAACTGATATTGTCTTAATTCTCCACACTGACTCTCATTTAGTTTTATCTTGTGCAGTGTCAAAACTGATGTTGTTGTAATTCTCCATACTGACTACCGTTCAGTTTTATCTTTTCCGTTAATAGAACTATTGTTGTAATTGTCCACACTGACTGCTGTTCAGTTTTATCTTGTCCGTTGTCAGAACTATTGTTGTAATTCTCCATACTGACTGCCGTGTAATTTTATCTTGTCCTTTTCAGAACTATTTTTGTAATTCTCCATACTGACTGCCATTCAAATTTCTCTTGTCCATTGTCAGAACTATTGTTGTAATTCTCCATACTGATTGTCGTTCAGTTTCATCTTGTCCAGTGTCAGAATTGATATTGCAATTCTCCTTACAGTTTGTCCTTCAGTTTTATCTTGTCCAGTATCAGAACTGATATTGTTGTAATTTACCACACTGAATGTCACTCAGTTTTATCTTGTCCGGTGTCAGAACTGATATTGTTCTAATTCTTCACATTGACTGCCATTCAGTTTTATCTTCTTTAGTGTCAGTACTGACATTGTTGTAATTCTCCACACTAACTGCCGTTAAGTTTTGCCTTTTGCAGTGTCAGAACTAATATTGTTGTAATTGTCCATACTGAATGCCATTCAGTTTTATTTTCTCCGTTTTCAGAACTATTGTTGCAATTCTCCATACTGACTGTCGTTCAGTATTATCTTGTCCAGTGTCACAATTGATATTGCAATTCTCCATACTGATCGTCATTCAGTTTTATCTTGTCCAGTGTCAAAACTGATATTGTTGTAATTCTCCATCCTGACTGTCGTTCAGTTTTACCCTGCCCATTGCCAACACTGATATTGTTCTAATTCTCCATACCGATTGTCAGTCATTTTTATCTTGTCCAGTGTCAGAACTGGTATTGCTATTCTCCATAGTGACTGTCCTCCTTTTTTATCTTGTCCAGTGTCAGAACTGATATTGTTGTAATTCTCCATGTTGATTATCGTTCACTTTTATGTTGTCCGGTGTCAGAACTGATATTGCTGTAATTCTCCCTACTGATTATGATTCATTTTCATTTTGTCCCGTGTCAGAACTAACATTGTTGTAATCCTCCACACTGACTGCCGTTCATTTTTATCTTGTTCAGTGTCAGAACTGATATTGTTGTAATTCTCCACACTGACTGCCCTTCAGATTTCTCTTGTCCGTTGTCAGAATGATTGTTAATTCTCCATACTGCTTGTATTTCAGTTTTATCTTGTCAAGTGTCAGAATTAATATTGCAGTTCTCGATATAGGTTGCCGTTCAGTTTTATCTTGTCCAGTATCAGAACTGATATTGATGTAATTCACCATACTGATTGTCATTTAATCTTATCTTGTCCAGTGTCAGAACTGATATTGTTGTAATTCGCCACACTGACTGCCATTTAATTTTTTCTTGTCCAGTGTCAAAAACTCATATTGATGTAATTCTCCACACTGACTGCCGTTTCTCTTTATCTTGTTCAGTGTCAAAACTGATATTGTTTAATTCTCCATACTGATTGTCATTCAGTTTTTTCTTTTGCAGAGTCAGATGTGATATTTTTGTAATTCACCATGCTGATTGTCATTTATTTTTATCTTGTCCAATGGCAAAACTGATATTGATGTCATTCTCCACACTGACTGCCGTTTACTTTTATCTTCTTTAGTGTCAGAACTGATATTGTATACTGATATTGATATTGTGTCAGAACTATTCATGTAATTCTTCATACTGCATGTCGTTCAGTTTTAACTTGTACAGAGTTAGAATTGATATTGTTGTATATGTAATTCTCCCTACTGGTTGTCGTTCATTTTTATCTTGTCCAGTGTCAGAACTGATATTGTTGTAATTCTCCACACTGTCTCCCGTTCAGTTTTATTTTAATCAGTGTCAGAACTGATAGTGCTGTAATTCTCCATACTGATAGTTGTTCAGTTTTATGTTGTCCAAGTTGGAACTGATAGTGCTGTAATTAACTTTCTTATATCTCTTAGTTAGTACACGTGCTGTGATTGGTCAATTTATCAGGCCGTACTCTCCTGTACGGCACACTAAAATTTAAAGCTGGTTTGTTGAAAAACTGTTTTGTGATTTATCGCCAAGTGTTCCTAACTTTTATAGCAAGTAAACATTTAAGACTTTTTTTACTCTAAATTGTGTATTAAAGCATGCTAACAACTTAAAAACAATTTCAAATTGACTCCTTTTGATTTTGAGGTGCATCAGAAATTTGAAGGCATTCCGCTTAAATAGAAATCGTTCCTGAGCCCGTCATACACACAATAGAGATATAATAAATATCTTACTAACCTCGTTTTCTCGGTCTGTACCGTAAATTACGGATCCTCGTTTTTTCCCCTTCGATTTATGGCCTGCCCTTGAGCCATAAATTAAAGGGGAAAAAAACTCGGTCCGTAACTTATGGTATGGCCCTCAAACTTGGTTAGTAAGAGGTATATACCGATTGTCATTCATTTTGTATTTTGTCCAGTGTCAGAACTGACATTGTTCTAATTTTTCACACTGACTGCCGCTCAGTTTTATCTTGTTCAGTGTCAGAACTGATATTGTTGTAATTCTCCATACTGATTTTTATCCAGTTTTATCTTTTGCAGTGTCAGAGCTGATATTGTTGAAATTCACCATACTGGTTGTCCTTCATTTTTATCTTGTCCAGTGTCAGAACTGATATAGTTGTAATTCTCCACATTGACTCCAGTTCAGTTTTATCTTGTGCCGAGTCAGAACTGATAATGTTGTAATTCTCCGTACTGACTGCCGTTCAGTTTTATCTTGTCCGTTGTCAGAACTTTTGTTGTAATTTTCCATACTGATTGTTGTTCAGTTCTATCTTCTCCAGTGTCAGAATTAATATTCCAATTCTCCATACTCATTATCCTTCATTTTTGTCTTGTCCATTGTCAGAACTAATATTGTTGTAATTCTCCGTACTGACTACCGTTCAATTTTACCTTGCTCGTTGTCAGAAATCATATTGTTCTAATTCTCCACAATGACTGCCGTTCAGTTTTCTCGTCTGTTATCAGAACTATTGTTGTATTTTTCCATACTGATTGTCGTAAAGTTTTATCTTGTCCAGTGTCAGAACTGATATTGTTGTAATTCTCCATACTGATTGTCGTTCTGTTCTGTCTTGTCCAGTGTCAGAATTAATATTGCAATTTTCCATACTCATCCTTCATTTTTATCTTGTCTATTGTCAGAACTGATAATGTTGTAATTCTTCATACTGATTGTCATTCAGGTCTATGTTGTCGAGAGTCAGAATTAATATTGCAATTCTTTATACTGATTGCCCTTTGTTTTTATCTTGTCCAGTGTCAGAACTGATATTGTTGTAATTCTCCCTACTGATTCTCATTCATTTTTATCTTGTCCAGTGTCAGAGTTGATATTGCAATTTTCCATACTGATTGTCCTTTAGTTTTGTCTTGTCCAGAGTGAGAACTGATATTGTTGTAATTCTCCATACTGATTGTGTTGTTCAGTTTTATCTTGTCCATTGTCAGAACTCATATTGTTGTAATTCTCCATACAGATAGTCATTCATTTTTTATCCAGTGTCAGAACTGATATTGTCCGGTGTGAGAACTGATGTTGTTGTAATTCTCCATGTTGATTGTCATTCAGTTTTATGTTGTCCAGTGTCAGAACTGATAATGTTGTACTTCTCCACACTGACTGCCATTCAGTTTTATCTTGTCTGTGTTCAGAAGAATTGTTGTAATTCTTCATACTGATTGTCCTCCAGTTTTATCTTATCAAGTGTGAGAATAAATATTGTAATTCTCCATACAGGTTGTCGTTCAGTTTTATCTTGTCCAGTATCAGAACTAACATCGTTGAATTCACCATCCAAATTGTCATTCAATTTTATCTCGTCCAGTGTCAGAACTGAGATTGTTGTAATTCTCTCTACTTAGTGCCATTCAGTTTTGTGTTGTCCAGTCTCAGAACTGATAATGTTGTACTTCTCCACACTGACTGCCATTCAGTTTTATCTTGTCCGTTGTCAAAAGAATTGTTGTAATTCTTCATGCTGATTGTCGCTCAGTTTTATCTTGTCAAGTGTGAGAATAAATATTGCAATTCTCCATACAGATTGTCATTTAGTTTTATCTCGTCCAGTGTCAGAACCGATATTGGAATTCTCTATACTGATTGTCCTTCATTTTTATCTTGTCCAGTGTCATAACTGATATTTTTGTAATTCTCCTCACTGACTGCCATTCAGTCTTACCTTGTTCCTTGGTTAATCATTTTAACCTTAGTTGGAAGTAGATTTTTAATCCTAGTTCTAGTTTAAAACCTTAGTTTTAGTCTCACGTTTTTATTTTTTATTACTTCTGTATTTTAGACATTAATTTTAATGTATATTTTAGACTTGTATTTTTTAGAGGACCCTCCTGGAAACCACCTTTAGGTGATTGGAGGCCTCCTTTTAAAATATCAGTTTATTATTATTTTTTTATTATTATCATTAAATGCCCAGTAGTTACAAGACATCGTATTGATCACAGTTTCAGGAATATTAATAACATATCCAAATTAGGGAACTCTTTCCTCAATACCAGTGCTTTCCTTATCACCACAAATGTTCCCAAAGTAAGATTTGCAATGCTGTCAGATAAATGTCACATAGCAGATAGCAAAGGCTTCATTCATTTCTACCCATTCATTAAACTTAAAATTTTCAACAGATTTTCCTTCTCTATTAAGGAAAAAACAAAGTTGAGATCACAGTGACCCAAACTGTTCTCCAGCTTTTACAGGTATTAAACCAGTCGTGCTGAATATTTTCCTTGACTCTTCTTCAAAATGCCAATTTTCCCTAAATTAACAAAAAATTCATTGACCTTAGAAGAATTTTTTCCTGACCATTTCCTGACCTGGTGTGGCACCCCTGTTTTAACTATTACACAGAAAGCTAAACCATAAAATTTATCGAGAAATGAGGCTCCCAACCATCACCCAATTCACAGATTCTGACATCAGACTTATTACCTTAGAAAAACCACTTCACTAACAACTGGTTCAAGTTCAGCAGTAACTTTCCTTGAAACCCTCAACAACTACCATCCCTCTATCAAATTCACCATAGAAGTGGACACCAATACAGTTGACTCTTGTTATAGTGCACATCCTTGAGATCGTCATTTGTTGCCGTTATAGCAGGGCTGCCTGCAGTACAGGGGTGAGATGAAAATGACTCAATACAAGTCATATAAACCCACATGCAGTGCACATACTGCTTTGTGCTTTTAAGCAAAAAATTGTAATATATGTAGTATAGGTCAAAATAGTGTACAAACTACCAGTAGTAAACACTCCAAGACAACAGAACAATGACAAATCACTCAATACATTCAAGGTGTCCCTCGTAACAATTGAGAAACACTAAAAGAATCAGTGTGGGATCATATGAAGTGTTCACAATTTTGCAATAGGGATAGGATAATAGCCATAAATCAATGGCTGCTCCATCATTCAACTCTCTGCCAGACAGTGTCAGAAAATTGACAGATTAATTTTCATTCATTAAGGCCATAAGACACCGTCTGTTTCAGAAAGTGATTAAGATTTATTATTAAGATTTAATAATAAATGCTATTTTCATTCTAACACTTAGTAGTTTGTAGTCCATTGTATTAGTTTTAATATTAGCTTTAATGTTTCAGTTTTAATATCCTATTATATTTTTTTTTCTGAGATTTTTATAGTTGGTGTGATATCACAGGATTTTTCCCGACTTAACTAAGTGCAGATGTAGTTATATTCTATTTTGCCAATTTTGACATCTAAATTATGGTTTTTCATATATAGCCTCTATCAGTAACATCAGGCTGTCCATAATAGCAGGGGGTCTGCAAGGCAAGAGTTGTCTGTAGTGTGCTACCAGTTATTGCAAAAGAAAGGCTGCAAACTAGAAAGGAAAGATCTCTCGCCTTATTGTAAACGCCTTGCCAACTTATTACCACTAAGGCAATGGATCAACACCGTATGCTACACAAAATGACAGCAGCTGCCAACAATTTTTCTCTTAAAAACATGAAGATGAGTGATTGATACTTTCAGCAGGGCTCGACTTTCAGGAAAAAACCTTGGGGCCAGCTGGCCCCTTAGTTTTCATATTAATTTTAGTCACCAGCAAAAGTATTTCAGTCAGCAAAAAGCATGGAAAGGTAGTTGCCAGTGAAAAAATTGGGTTGCATTGGTGACCCCAACAGTCACAACGTTGAGCTCTGATCAGCTTACAAGCACCAATCCTCGCCCACGCCGAAATCTGGGGAAGTTCTCTCTCTGATGTTGCTGAGGAAGGAAGGTTTCAAGAGCTAATCAGAGAAACTTCTCCAAGCTTAATGCAATGCCATATGGCCAGGGCAAATGCCACAAAAAGACTGCAAGTCAGATGAAAATGATGACCAGTCTCCACAATGCCCTGTACCCTACAGGGCATGATGAGTCCATTGTTGCTAAGACATGTTTTCTTTGTTTCTTCTTTTAGTCTTCGACCACAATTTGGATGCATTTTGTGTTTAAAAAAAATCAGTTCATAGGCCATCATCCTGTTCAATATAACTAAACAAAATCCAGTAACAAAATTAATTAAGGACCATGGCACAGGTGTAGCTTATTCATCTTTTTTATTTAAGTTTGCAATAAATTATTTTCATTTGCATGAAAATAATTGAGTGATGTTTCTTCTATGCACCTTTCATTATTATATACATGTAATTTGTCATCATATCATTATTGTGGAAATTATTTCATTTCATTTTAATTGTTATGTGTACCGGTTTGTACCAACTGATTCCTATAAATGGCTTGTTCTTTTCAGGGTGTTTTCACGAAAGCTGTCAAACAAACTATTTCTTGATGAATATAACATAATATTGTCTACTGCATACAATATTTCATAAAGACAACTATTTCAGTTTAATTATTACTTTAGCATATTTAGCTTTGTATCATCTCATTACACCAGGATCTCTCATTGCCAACAACAATTGTAATCTATTGGCAGTGTTTAAAACAGCTATTTCATCTACCAAAGGCAGCCCTAAAAGCTGATTACTGAATAACATTCCCTAACAGTCCCTGGTGCAGTTGCAATTTTAAGATCCACTGGACAACGTTTTATGTCCAAAGTCAAGCTGGCTTCACCTCTTGACTGCAAGAGAGGAATTATGCACACATAAGTGCAACAGACCTTTGACTTGGGCATGGCTGAAAAAGCTGAGGGTGGGCTGATTGCAGGAGATAGACAAATCAGGTACACAAATGATGGACCTGAAGGGGAATAAATTTGTATGTTCCAATCAAGCAGCCAGGTAAGGTGCAAGACTTAGCCAAAGTTTCTGTCAACATCAGCCTGTTGAGAAATATTTTTCACACTTGATTTGCAAAAAAAATGTGACTGTATGTTTCAGCATGCTGCAGTTTGTTGTTTTCTGTTGAAGTCATCTCAACTCAAACGATGTTTTTGAATTAAAGTCAACAAAAGCAAATCATTCTGTAAAAGCTGAACGTTGAGGGCAGGAAGGTTAATGTATATAATATTACTCGGCATTCTTTACCAGGATAATTGAGTCATAGAATGACCAACCACTTGTCGTTATAGCAGGCAATTTGTCAGCTTTCAAAAATGAACTTGAAGTTCATTTAGGTATTTATATAATTTTACTTTTGCAAAATGCTTGCATATGATTTTTACTATCTTACTATTATATTGGTGTTGCTTTTCTTCCCTTCATTCATGTTTGTAATTTCAAGGAAGTTTTCAATTATGGCCAACCTCACTTACTTCCTTGCAGCGTGCCTATTTACTTCTGTTTGTGACTAATCATTTGTCATTGCTTTGTTTTACTCTTTCATCTTGTTACTTCTATTAATTTGTATATTTGTATTGTACTTTCTAGTGTTACACGAGCCCTTTAATTGGTGCAAAGTTTACAGATCTAGAACAAGAAGAAGTGCTAGGTCCACAACCTACAATTACAAAATAAATGTCAAAGAGTTACCTCCAACAGTAATAATAATAGTAATAATCATAATGTCTTTATTCATTTGATAAAAATGCATATCAAGTGTTACAATTAATAAAAGATAAAATGATTAAAAAGATATCTAAAAAGCAGTTTTGCCTCCAGCAATGTCCCCAACAATATATGCTCTCTTTCCATGGTCTTCATGAAGCAACCGACTGTTGACATACCACCCACAGTAATCCTGTGACTGTGCTGCTCTCCTCCAAACCCGAAGCTTCTCAGCTAAACACCCTGGGTAATCCAACACAGGAGAGCATAACAGAAACAGCCCCTGAACCAATGGCAGCACCATCTCAAAATATATCAGACTGTCCAGTCGACCAACCAAGTCCAATGCTATATAGTAAAGGGAAAGTGACTTGCCCTCAGTCTGGATCAAATACCCAATAAGGCATGAAACAAAACAACCTAACCGAGATTAGATCAGGCTGTATGTCCAAACCACTTGTGTGCGTAGACCTGTGCACTACCATTTCAGCCATCAGTATGGGGGCATGAAATGGTGACATCCCAACATTACAATGGACACGGTGTGCAGTATGCATAATGGTGAGGCAGAGACTGGCCGTTCTCTTAATACTGGAATCTTGAAAGCCAATAACTAATATCTCATGATTAAACTTTCACACAGGTCCTCAAATTCACAGGATTCTGCCAGCTGGCCCACTCACATCATAATCAATCAATAACCTCATGTTCAGCTTGATTGTTGAATTCATCAAAACTTCAGGACAACTCGGATTAATATTAATCCATGGATTATAATAATAATAGATTATTATAATTCAGTAATAGATTAAGGCAAGGCAAAAAAATTGGAAGGATTAGATTATTAATATCATTTGGATTAATATTAATCTCAGAAATTAAAAAGTTGCGACAGGCCTGCAAAACTCCCATTGTACCCAAATGCGTATTTTTTGCCTTTAGCGTTTGTCATGTACTTACGCATTGTTTAGACTCATTTTTATTGCAAGATTTGTTTGAAGTCTCTACATGTTTGCTTTCAAGGGACAAAATACGAAGCTTTCCGTGAACATTTTACTTACTTGCATTATATATTATGACGCCGGGCCAGGCTGTGATAAGAACTGTTCGCAAGCAGTAGGTACATCCTTATCACAGAAATCATACTATTTGTCCTTGAATGGTTTTCTTCGGAGATGCTGTAGCTTTACTTCAAGAAAGCTATATGTTTCTCTAGATACAAATTTTATGGATTGTTGAAGCAGTTGAACAGTTGGCATCATTGTCCCAGGTTAGAAGTGGCAACATTCTCATTACAGTGAATAACAAGACATGTATAAAGTATCATTATCAATGCATACAGGATATATTATCAGCAAGGTCACTTGCCAACATAATGCTAGGGTTCTTCCGTACAGCTGAGATTGGCGGCAGCTCTTCAGTAAGTCAGGCGCCCTCGTGGACCTCACCAGCTAACCAACCAGCAACAATAGCCCCTTCTATGACATCAATCCTGAAACCCTGTCCTTCATCACAAACTCCTACTCTAAGTCCAGTATATACGTAGACGGTCCATTTTATGAAATGCTCCCAAGGAAATGGCAATCTCTATGGATCCAACTCAGAAAGGCTAAGTCTTTCAGCAATAACTGGAAGGGATTCACAGATTTCCTTTGATGACGTGCGTACTGACATCCATTTCACTTTGTTATTTTTTAAGTTACTCAAGATCTTTATTCTATTCTACATTAAGAATTTTCATGGCCCTGCAAAAAAGTCAGTTGCAACTGTACTGTATTACCAGCAGAGCTGACACAACTGCCAACTTCTGCTACTAAAATATCATAACCATTAATAAAGATTGCAAAAGTTGACTGAGTGTAACAACATAAAAGAGTTTTCTTCACAAACTACTAGCACAAGAAGCATATCCATTGTGGTTGGAATAGAATATTTTCTTTATTGACAGACTTGTACAAATTTGTGCTGCCAAGTCTGTGTCATATGAACGAAATATTTCCACAGCTTATATAGTTATGTAAAGCGATTGATACCATTATTTAACAAATTGCCAAGAGATAGTGATAAGGATGCCTTAGATTGTTAAATGATGTCAATCTTCAGAAGCTTTGGTCAAAGATTAATCCTAGGTAGGAATAATATTAATGCCACAAAGGATTAATAGGAATCCTACGTAGGATTGATATTTATCAGATTAATATTAATCTTACATGAGATTAATATTAATCCTGATTAATTAAGGCATGGCTCGAACCTCAGTAAAGGATTATAATAATCTATTACTGGATTATAATGATCTATTACTGGATTATAATAATCCATTGCTGGATTATAATAATCATTAGGATTAACATTAATTCGATCGATATTAATGCGAGTTGTTCTGAAACTTGACCCCTTAAAATAACATGTTTCTGTGGCATAAAATGGTTGCTTAACTGAGGAATACAGAATCTTTTCAGGGTGTTCCTCATCTGCATCAGTTAAGATAGCAATATTCATAACTTCAAATTCACAGTTCTGGTGCTTTTGAAGGAAAAAATTCCTTGATCACACTCTGCTACTAATACACAAATTTGCTGCCTCTCGTCCCTTCTGACACCAGATTGAAGCTTGACATATTCAAGAGGTGAGTGACACTAACACAAATAAAACCCAGGAAGCCATAGATATAATTCTGCCCTTTGTTATAGATCCTTTGGGTTAAACATGCGATGCTTTATAATCTTCTTTAATGAAAAGTTGTTGAGACCATAGGATTTGCATAAGAGGGGAGCTGGAGGTCTGCTCATCTACCATGACTAATCTTCAGTAGAATTTTGTTCTTGCAGAGTAATTTTCAAATTCTTTTTGTCTCAAAATTTCTTTTGAGACGAAAAGGCATGATGTAAGATTGCTGTTTTTCCACTTAGTTGAAACATACCATTTCTTATATTGAGGCCTTACATTCATGCATTCAAGCATACAATGTGTGGTTATGTGTACATGTACATCTGCGCACTCTGTGTGATCCCTGCCTTGCAGAGGACTTTTCACAGCTTTAGACTATTTGGTCTAACCATCCCTGATTGCTCAGAGCGTGAAATGTTAAACTGGATGATAGAGTATATTATTTTCAAATCAATACTCTATCGTCTCCCTATAAAAATTAAAATAAAAAAAAGATTATGGGGAATTTTTATCATCTAATCCTTACAAAGACACTTGTAAACAGCTGTTTCTGCCTTTTTAAAGCAACAGTTAGCTTTTTGTTGCATGATCAAGTAAAGGGGAAAATTTTAGCACCTGGTGCACTGCAGGTGTTGAAATAAACCCCTTAAACCTTCTTACCAAAGAATAAGCAAATGAACAAGACTGACAACATTAACTTCATCATACAATGCACTTTGAATGTACTGTAATCTACCTCAAGCAACTTAAACCAAACCAAGTATTCACACTCTGCATTCCGACAACACGCAGGGCTGGTGATTCATTTTGCATCAACTTGACGCTGTTGTGCTGTCCTGAAACTCCACAAGCTCCATCGCCACTTGCAGTTTTCTAATAACATCATCACTGATCCCATCCTATGCAGTTGAGTTTCTCAAGTAGTTTCCCATATAGTTGTCATGAATCATGCCTGTTTTAAAACACCTCCAAGAATATTTCATATTAAGTTTCATGTTCCATACTAAAAATGCAAAGTACATTAACATTTGTCACAATCACAAATATATTCTGCAATAAAATTAGAGCAGAGGAAGGGGAAGGTGGGGTTATCCATCCTGACTTCTTTCCTCACTTTTTTCATTTCAAAGCTGGACCTAAACAGGTTGAAAGGCTGGCCATTTTCTTTCGCATGTGTTGGAAGATTAGACACTGACAAAATATGTTGACTTCGACATCTTGCTTTTGAGTCTTGCAAAATTCTGGTTGGTATTAAATTACAAGTCATGAGAGTTACATGAGCTCTTTAAGATCCAGTCACTACAGACCTTCGATTTCATATTAAACTCCTCACTCTTATCACCATTTTAGATGATCAATCTGATCAAGAACAGACTTAAAATTAATTATGAGCAAAGTATCCACCATACCAATACATGCCAATCTGGATGCACAACTTCAAGTTTTACTAATTTAGAGGTTTTCTGTTTCTCATTGCTATCCCAAACTTAAATCCACCCAATGAAGGGAAGTTTGCTTAAAAGTTATTTATAATATAAAATTTTAGGTTTGACCAACAAAGCTGCTTGGAGACTCTTTATTATCTATGGACGTTCCCTTAAAATAGCCTGTGGCAGTCTGGCCAACTTATAAATTTTGTCTTTTCCATATCCATTAATGCTTCCCAAGCCAAAGTCCCATTATAAGGTATAAACTGTACCAGACAAATTAACTGGAAAAGGTGGGAAAGGACTATACTTAAGCGTTACCTACCAGTAAGTCCTAAGTCAATTCATTGCCAGCGGCTAGCATCAGTCAACTACATGTACATGTATCTAGCCAGCTTAAATTTGGCTGCTCGAATATCCAAATTGATGTATGGTCTGCCTTTGAGATGTTGAATCAGAATTCTTCATGATTTAAAGTTGACATCACAAGTGTGCACTGTTGACAATAACTTTTTTGCCAATGTTGGGAAGGGGTAGTGGGAGGTTGTGCGGGGGTAGGAGCTGATGGCCTAATGGTAAATCAGTTGGACTCTGGATCAATAGGTCCAAAATGGAGCCCAAGCCAGAGTTGCTGTGTCATGTTCTCGAGCAAGACACTTGACTCTCCCAGTACCTCTCCCCTCCAAGGAGTGAAAATGGTACTGACCGATTGTAGGAGCAACCTGACAAAAACAAGGGGTAACCTGTGATAGACTAGAATCCCATCCAGAAAGAGAGTGGCAATACCCCTGGCCATTTCATGTTGCAGAGACCAAAGGTAAGCACCAGCACTGATGAGCCATCTGGCTCATCCATATCCCGAAGGGGTGGAACAGAGTTCCCTGCCCTGCAGCCAGTGAAATAATCACTAGAGTGTTCTCATTCCGAGCCGCAAAGACCAGACGAGGGATTTGATTTCCTGTTTAAAGCAAACCTTTTCCCATAAAAGTTTAACCCCCTTGACTGGATGTACCAACAAAACGTTCAAGTGAGGGAGGGAAAAGGACATTGGTTAATATGCATTTCAAACAGACAGCTACACTGCAGACGGCTGGAAATGTAAAATGACAGCTTGGGACCAGGGCAATGGTGGATCATGGAATGAGGAGAGGACATCGGAGAGTGATGCTCCTCGAGTGCGGCTGTACAGGCAAGTTGATTCAAGAACCCACAATGAAGGATGATCCCCCAGTGGTGATGTGGTTGGCATGTGGTGTTGTGGTAACCAAGGCCACTATTCAGATTTCTGAAGGAGCCATTTCTTATTATAGAAAAAAGACGGGCAGCCTTTGTAACAACAGTTATTCCTTTTGATATTTAAATGCCACATCTGATAGGGATGAAACTCAGCTTTTGATATTTGTTGAAAATTGGGAGAATAATGCATTCCATGCCCAGTAGAAATAATGTTACATGTTCCAAGCCATAATGGCAGTAGGTGGGGTGGAGAGTGAGACATGGTGGCGGATCTTTCCTTCATGTCAGTGACATTTCTGTCCTTCAGGCATTCAGTTCAAGATGCTCAAGTGTATATCTTGCAGGAACTACAGTGCAAGGATTTTCTGGCTGTGATGAAGCAAAATCATCCATGCATTCAGAAAAAGTACCAGGTGATGAAATGACACATCTTGATGAAGAGGTGGCTAACAGCAATCGCATGAACTGAGGAGGATTCAGGTTATCTGCCCAAAGGTGTCACAGCAACAAAGATGCCGCACATGCACCCCTGCCCACGCGCGCCAAACTTTGCCTCCAACCATGCGCTCCAGTGCCGCGCCATCACCACATCTGCATTGCCTCCACCTTTGCTGCTGTAACACCTTTGTGCAAAAGCATGGTGAATCCTCCCCACCTCATGTGACTGATGTAAGCTACTTCTTTGTCGAGGTGTGTCACTTCATTGCTTGAGACTTCTTCTAAATACATGGATGATAATGCTTCATCACAACTAGAAAATCCCTGCACTGTAGTTCCTGCAAGAACACACTCAAACATCTTGAGCTAAATGCCAAAAGGATGGAGACGTCTCTGAAATGATAAAAGGATCACCAACCATGACTTTCTTTCCACCCCATCTGCTGCTCTGTTATAGTATAAAACATGTGACATCATCCCAACCAAGCATGCAATACATCATTTTCCCAATTTTCAACAGCCAATCACAAGCTGCGCATCATCCAAATAAGGTGTGTCATCTGAATATCAAGTACGAATAACTGTTGTTTTATAACCTATCTTTTTCCTATAACAAAAAGACTCATTCAGAGGTCTGAATTCTAACCTTGGTGACCACAATAACATGTGCTAACCAAATCACTACTGAGGGATTCTCCTTCACTGTGGACTCCTGAATCAACCTGTCTGTACCACCAGACTCAAGGGGTACCATTCCCTGATTTCCCACCCCATTACACAATCCACAACTGCCCTGGTCCCAATCTGCCATTTCACATTTCCAGTCGTCTGTTGCATAACTGCTTGCTAAAAGTGCATGTTAACAAATGCCCTTTCCCTCCCTCACTTAAACGTTTCATGGTATATCCAGTAAAGGGTGTTGGACTTAAATGGTGAAAGGTTTGTTTCAAACAGGACACCAAATCCCCCTGCCAGTCTTTGTGGCTAAGAATGGGTACATTCCAGTGATGTCTTCCCTGGCTACAGGGCACGAAAGTCTGTTCCATTCCCAAGGGAACAGAGAAGCCAGATGGATCATCAGCACGAGTGCTCCCCTCCAGTTTCTGTAACATGAAGTGTCTAGGAGTGTTGCTTCTCCCCTTGGATGGGATGCTAGTCCATTGCAGGTGACCCCCAGCAATTGTCAGGTTGCCCTAACAAATTGGCCAGTACCATTACACTCTTGGGTGGAGAAAGGCATTGCAAGGGTAAGGTGTCGTGCCTGAGAACATGACACAGTAACCCCAGCTTGGGCTCCATGTTGGACGTATTGATCCAAAGTCCAACTAACTAACCATTAGGCCATCAACTCACCACCCCAACCTACAACCCCCGGCCGGCCCACCACCCCTTCCCAACATTGCCAAAAAGTAATTGCTGACAGTGCACACTTGCGATAACACCTTTAACTTGAGAAGAATTCTGACAAAACATCTCAGTGACATGCCATATATTAAATTTGATATTCAAGTAGCCAAATTTAGCCTGCCTTGATACATGTAGTTGATTATTAGAAGCAGTGAGCGAACTTAGGGCTTACCAGTAAGCAATGTATATAGACTACAATTGTTTCTCTTTTTGCTGCCTGGCTCATTCTCAGTAGAGTAACCAGTATTCTCTTCTCTTCCTATGGTTAGACGTTTGTTTTGCTTTATCCTGTTAATTTGGTCAGGGCTCGACACTAATGGTAGCCAACTTGCCACAGGCTAGAGTAGGAATTAAGTTTTGGCTACAGAGCTGGGCGCTATTTTTTCAACTTACTGGCCTGGTGGCTAGTGACAACTTATATGTCACTAAACAAAAAAAAAATTGCTAGCCAAGTGTTGATGTTGACTGGGTGCAATAACAGCAGAATCACTAGCAAGACTTGAAAACACAATGCAAGCGACTCTCTTTAATACATTATGGAATTAATTTTAAAGGAAAAAATACACAATGCAATTTTGCATCTGAAACCTCTTGACCAGTTGACATACAGTTGGCACACCTTGTGTCACGCTTGACTGGTAATGTTAAACACAAGGGCGAACCAATTTATGACCGAATTGCACTGGTTTTAATTTTGTTCAATGGCCTCATGTTTTCCTCACATCAAATCTCTCAAGCCAACAGATCACAAAGAAAAATCCAGTGATTTTCCTGAAAAGACTTTAAGGACTCTTTGATACCTCCTTGTAAAAATATCCAGACCCCAAGACATCATTGTAAAAACTGTCGAGACTTCTTCAGTCTCTTCACAGACAGGAGCTGTAGAATTCAAACTGTTTCAAAGGCAGCATTAGCAAAATTTGACTGCTAATAAAGGTCAAAGGAAATAAATCTTTCTCACGTAATTATTTCTGCAGTGGTAAGTTCTGTCAGTATGGAAACAACAACAAATCACCTGTATGTTGTTACGCTAAATGAAATGTTATCCCTTTACAGTTCTGCACGATTTTGTACATGATTTTATCAGGGTGCTCATGTTTTGTGCTACTAATTTGTAACAAGAAAAGAACATCGATGTATGCTTTCAGAAAATGCTGTCTTGTTTGTCAAATATTTCTTTCAACATAATAACATGCTCAGTTTTTATACCCTTTCAAGTACCAAACAACGAAAAGTAAACATGATAACACCACAATGAAATTCTTACCTTGTTTCCGAGAAAAGTGTTAGTGTTTGTCTTCATTGAGGAAGACAGCAACTAGTTTGGCCAATTTCATTTTGTTTACTAGCCAAAGTGGAAACCTACTAGCCACAGGGCTCGACATTAATGGTAGACACCTCGCCACAGACTAGGAGACATTTTTGTTTTGGCCAGTAGGTTTCTGATTTCCTTTGGCTGCTTTGGGTTAGTCTCAAGCAATGAACTGACACACCTCGACAAAGAAGTAGCTTACGCCAGTGACATGAGGTGGAGAGGATTCACCATGCTTTTGCACAAAGGTGTTACAGCAGCAAACGTGGAGGCAATGCAGCTGTGGTGATGGTGCAACACTGGAGTGCATGGTTGGAGACAAAGGTTGACGTGTGTGGGCAGGGGTGCATGTGTAGCATCTTTGTTGCTGTGACACCTTTGGGCAGACAACCTGAATCCTCCTCAGTTCATGCAATTGCTGTTAGCCACCTCTTCATCAAGATGTGTCATTTCATCACCTGGTACTTTTCCTCAATGCATGGATGATTTTCCTTCATCACAGCCAGAAAATCCTTGCACTGTAGTTCCCGCAAGAGATACACTTGAGCATCTTGAACTGAGAAAATCATGCACAAAATCGTACAGAACTGCAAAGGGATAACATTTTATTTAGCATAACAACATAAGTGATTTGTCATTGTGTCCATACTGACAAAACTTACTACTGCAGAAATAATTACGTGAGAAAGATTTATTTCCTTTGACATTTATTATTAGTCAAATTCCACTAATGCTGCTTTTGAAACAGTTTGAATTCTACAGCTTCTGTCTGTGAAGAGAGTGAGGAGGCCTTGACAGTTTTTACAATGACGTCTTGGGATATCGATATTTTTTACAAGGAAGTCTCAAAGAAAAACAGAGTTCTGAAAGTCTTTTATTGGAACTGGTTTAGTAGTAGTATTGGCATTATTGGACAATCTAGTCCATAATTTTAGCGTGTGTTAGTAATTGTACATTTCCTTAAACATTTTCTGAGATGGCTTTGGAGTCCGATTCGTGATCGGCGGATGCAATGACAAGAACCACAGACATAAGTGGAATCAGTGGATGGAGCAAGGGCCCTGGCCTTCTGACATTCTCTCCTGGTATCCGCTGTGATGTGCAGAAGCTTTTCTCCCTCTCGTAGGGCTTTGGTGCAATTTGTTTTCCACGCACTCCTGTCACTGGCAAGAGTCTCCCATGAATCGATTGGAGCTGGTTTACACACAAAGTAATTACCAACAATAGGTATTAAAGAGAGTCGCTTGCATTGTGCTTTCAAGTCTTACTAGTAATTCTGCTGTTGTTTTACCCAGCCAACGTCAACACTTGGCTAGTTAATTATTTTTATTTGACTAGTAACATAAGGTGTCACTAGCCACTAAGCTAGTAAGTTGAAAATCTAGTGTAGAGCAACCTCGTTCCCAGGCCCTCTGGAGCGAGCGACGAGAGACCCTGGCTGGGTCTGGTCACATCCCACTTTGACAATTGAGAACATCAGGGAGGGGTCCTCTGTAATCAGCAATTTGTTGCGTTGAGCTTTGTCGAATTCAAAGTATTGCCCTGCGACTGCCATTATCTACGGCGTTTATCAATACTTAGCTTTCAGGCTGAAATTTCGAATAATATCTACTCCAACGTTTACCTAAAGGTTAAGCAAGTCTGTCTCAGGCAATTTAGTGGTCGTGATTTTCAGTGTTGCCGTCTTACCCACTGGATTTATGGAAAGTCACTCATATTTCAACTGTGGGCGTCGAGCAGCACAATTTCATCCCGTAGTAATTGTTGTTTCTCCTCTGAATGCACACGATCAAATTGGTGCAAAAAACATAAGAATGTCTCCAGGAAAACGTATAACTTTCCCAAAGTAAAGCTACGACAGTCTCTGAAGAAAAGCTGGACGAAGATAAATATGATATTCGTGCAACGCACTTTGTAAACAGTTCTAATCAAATAGCCGGGCCCGGCGTCACCTGCAGTGTCACAATATCGAATGCAAGTAAGCAATATCTTCGTGGAATATTTTAATCTTTGTCCCTGGAGAGCCAATACTTAGAGCCTTAAAACATATCTTGCAATAGAAACGAACCTAAACAAAGTATAAGCACGGCATGGCAAATTACAGAGGTGTCAAACTCTGAGAAGCGACGTGCACTTAACAGCGGAAACCATGCAGACCTGTGACCTCTAAAAATGCTGTAACATAATCAAACGACTCCGCTCTACTGATAATTTCCATTTCTTCTTGCAACATGGCCAACCAGGGTCTCTCTTCACTCACTCCAGGGAGCGGTAAGATGAGAGACCCTGGGAACGAGGTTGAGTGTAGAGCCCTGTTGGTAATTTTTTTCATTCTTTTTCAGAACAAGAGCAAGACAACAAAACACAATTTTGCTATTCCATTTTTGGGGGCTATTTAATTTCCTTTCTTCTGCTAACCCTCTTCATTCACCTTCACCTATCTCTTTTGTGACTAGGTGTCACACAACGCCTCACCCCTCTTTATTGCTGTATCTTATCCACAAAAAATTATTCTGTTCCACGACATATGGTTCTATACATGCTAACTTACAGGCAGCATCCACTACCTGTTAAGTACACTAATATAATGCAATATCAAACAATCTAACTATCAGTGAGCAATGGACAATAAACACACTCGAGGCAGGAAAGAATATTTTGCAAATCCACCAAAATGCGAGCAACAGCGATGAAATGCTGCAAGAGAACAAGGAACTTTGGGAAAAAAATCAAGAACCGACCAAACAAATATCTACTTTCCATTGAGGTATGATGGATACTTCACTAAGACTAAATTTATAGTTTGTAGTTCGCTCAAGTATATACCGAAGGGCCTAGCTCACAAGTTGATCTTGTGACCATAATTTTCAGTGGAATGAAGCACTGCTCATAAAGCCCATATCCAGATTTTACTTGTTCATAACCATAACCTGCACAATTAAAAACATTTTGTGATCTTACCGTGAAATAGCATGCACAACTTGGGCCTTTCAATTCAAGCTAGGGTTGTAAAGCAGCGACATCTACTGTAGTGACCTGGTTAAACATAGATATCAAAGCTAGACTTCCTTCAAATGACCGTAAACTAAACATGAGCAACATCTTTGGTCAAAAGCACGATGAAATAACTGTAGCTTACTTGATTTAAAAACTCCCGCGTCTTCCCCAAATTGAATATTTGAACACATTCGGACTAACCTCCTCAGGAGTAGGCCTACACCGAGTGGTTGCGAGTACAGTCTCGTTTGACAGCGGTTTCTGACAATGGAAAGGGACGTACTAGAAATCTGACCAATCCTCGTTTAGCTTAAAATTTGCCAATCTAAATCCAACATGGCGGACGAATTTCTACTTATGGGGTAGTTTGTTCCCCTAATCCTGAAGCGTTGAAAGGCTGTTTCTTTCAAAGCTACTTTCCTTGACAGAAGGGGTTCAAGAAGGCAAGCTATTTCTTTGTCCTTAGGCCGTCAGAGTAGTGGAGGAGCGTTTACTACTCATGAAAATCGCCGAATACAGCAAGAGATAAAGTGGACTAAGATCAGAGATCGCCTTGGTTATGTTGCCATTGAGAAATCTTCCCTTCCAACTGGGGCAGTTTGTATTTGGTGCCTGAAAACTTCAACTGCAATAAGATGCCGTTACTGTGGGCCTCAAACGTTTTTGTGTCGCGAATGCGCTAGGAAACTTCATTCCAGTATCACCACATACCATGTTTTAGAGTTGTAGAAGGTACAGCAATGACCTGATCATCTCTTTATTTAAAAAAATTAACTCACTTTACTTAAATGTACATTTATACGTACATGTAGTTGTTGCAAACTATTAGCTTTAATATATAAGCTTACACCGTGTGTAAAACATCTGTGTAGTAAAATACGTTTTATCCAAGAACAATCACACAGAAATTAATCTTAACCCCACCTAGTTCAGAAGTAACCTTATCTGCCAACACTATTAATTCAAACTTCAGTCTGCTATCTGCTAATGACTGGCAGCGATGTAGCAGGATACATCCTGCTACATCGTGATAGTTTACGTGTAAGCTGGTTTAAGGCCATTGACCGTACATGTTAGCCAATGTTATAAAACTAACAAATTGTACTAGTGTACTAATTATAGCTAGAAACAACCAGAAACAACAGATCAGTTATAATTGCTAGCACTATATTTTTTACATTGCCACTAAAACTTTTGAATGTTTCATCATAATCTATTTACCCTTGTTTAATCATATGTATTTTTATTTAGCCTAGTATATTACTTACTTCCAATATAGTTGTATGCACTTAGGAGCCTGCCTGATTTCTTGCTAGGTTAGTTAGGTACCCCAAATTACAGTGCAGCTCAGATATATGCAAACTACGCATACGCATTTTATATGACCATATTTTGCATATACGCGTACGTCAATACGCGCACATATGTGCGTGTATATGCCCACATATATACGTGCATATATGTCTCTTTGTTATGCATTCCCATAGGTTTCTTTATGTGAAGCATTGTTAGTCAAACAAAGGACATTATATTTCTGGGAATGAAAATGCTTCAAAGCAAAATTTGCATATTGTTAAAACATCGTGCCAATCAATGAAAGCTATTATATTTTGAGTTTTCAATCACTTCGCAAATTCGCTGACAAACAACCGTTTATTAACACTTGCTTGATCTTTAGCTACCAAAAATGGGAAGAAAATTGAAGCAGTCTCTTGAACTCCCTATTTTAACACGTGAACTCTATGTTTTTACAAGTAAAGATCTATGTTTCAGCACGTGTCGGCAAGTTGTTTGCAAATGTTTCTTTGTCTGAATTAAGCGTTCTGAAGATCCTAGTCAAAAAAATAAAATCTCTGGTTATATTTGACACAGATAATTTATTCAAATGGTAAAATACTCTTTCCTTGACGAAAAAATTGTTTATCCAAGTTTCTATGGTGCGCTGCTCTTGTTTAGTTATTTTTTCTGCAAGAAAAAGTTCTGTGTTTCGACACGCGTTGGCAAGTCATTTGCAAAATGTTTATTGTCTGAACCGTTCTGAGGATCCTTTTTGAAAAAATGATATCTCTGGTTCATTTAAACTGTGAAATAATCCTTCTTTAGCCAAAGAATTGTTTACCAAAGTTGCTATGGTGCGCTGCTCACATCTAGTTATTTTTTTTCTTCAGGGAAAAGTTCTGTGTTTCAGCATGCGTCGGCAAGTCGCTTGCGAGATGTTTACTGTTTGAAGGCTACTTTGAAGTATTCCAAAGACCTTGTGGAAAAATGATATCTCCCATTATACATGTACATGTATCTGACACAAACCGTTCATTCAAATGGTAAAATACTCGAAGTTTCTATGGTGCGCTGCTCACATTTTGTTATTTTTAATTTTCTTCAAGGAAAAGTTGGGTGTTTCAGCACACGTCTCCAAGTTGCTTGCTTGGACCCTTGTTCACTTTGCGTCAAAAAAATGTTATCTTTCGGTTGTGTTTGCTCCATGAAGATGAAATTACTGAAGCGTGTATCCCCGGTGTACAGACAGTTTTGTTGAGCAGACATACATTGCTATGGAGATTAACAATGAGATCAATGGTAGCAATATAGAATGAAATTTATGAAACCTGGGTTTCAAAACTCCCTAGACTGTTAGCTGGGAAACAGTTATATGTTACAGATGTGGTCATGGTATTTAAGAATTGAGTCATAGAGATTTATTCATTAACAGCAAGAAAATAAAAAAATCTTACAACATGTACTTTTGGCAAATTATTTGTAATAGCTTTACCTTAGACTGACATCAATAAAATACCACAAGGGAGCTTAATTTTGAAATTTGTTTCTTTGTAGATATTAGAGAAACTCCAAATGAAAGAAGCCGATCTTAATATAGTACAGAGCCTCTTCTCTGAGAAAGTAGTGCCCAGGCACATACAGCTTCTGGATCAAGATGAAGGGAGGGCAGACAGTGCTGTTGATTATAATGAGGAGGAAGTGGCAGAGATGATGGCAGTGGTCAACAGGATTGTTCAAAGCTGTTTTGTTGATCCTGAAAAGGTCTTGCTTAATTTCGTTTTGGTTTATTATATACTTCTGGATAACATGTGAAATACAATAACTTATAATTTGCTTGAGTGAAAAATAATGTACAAATGACACAATCCTGAGTTACATGTAAGTCAGGCTGCAGGAATTAATCACACATACATGTAAGACACATTGTTCATTATACAACCAATCTTACTTTGGCTATGTAATTGTATTTTCTTTTTCAGACAAAGCATTTCTTTATCCCAAAAACATCTTTAACCAAATGCAAGTGTAGCAATGTCTTGGGATTTAAATTAGATGAAGCACTTGTTTTCACTGGTGAAAAGGGAAAAGAACAGGCCCTGAGGAGATTTATAAGTAAGACGGGAAGAGGATGTGTGGGATGACTGACTTTGCCAGGAAGAGGGCAGTTGTCAGGATTGGTTAGAAATCGTGTTCCTATAACTTGATAGAAACACATAACTAGCACGAGCCGTTGACATAATGATGGCGCAAGCAAAAAGAATTTACATTTTGATAATCAAAGTTAACAAGTTGTTTTCCTTTTTTTCGTCACAGTGTTTTCTAAGAGAAATAGAAAACATGTTCTCTGTGTTTCTATCGAGTTATAGAAACACTGGTGAACGATTGGGAGACCCCAAAAAAGCTGTGGAAACACTCACCTGCAGCTTGTGTTCCCACAGCATTCCTTGTTCTCCCAAACTTCCACTCTTATTTCTGTAACTCGATAGAAACACGGTGCATGTTTTCTAATTCTTAGATATTTCAGGTTTGAATGGCAAGTTAAAGTCATTTTTTTGTTGACTGTTGCTATGGGAGGAGCAGTGGTCAGTGGTCAGTGGTTAGAGTACTGGATTTTGGATTGTTCTAGGTCTAGTGGTCTAGTGTACTTGTCAATGTGTATGTTTCTTGGTAAAAACTCCAGCAGTGCCTCTTTTCACCCAGAGCTCAGTACTGGAAGAATTGTTATCCATTGTGATTCATTGGATAAGTTTTGACTAAACAAACTGTGTTTGTAACCCACTCACTACCATTGCCGCCCTTACCACCTCTACCACACCCGCCACCCCTGTCAACCCCGTTATCCTCACCACCCTTGCCTCCCTTGCCACCCCGTCATGCCCGTTCCCCTCACCAGCCCCTCCACCCTTGCTACTCTGGCAACTCTGGCAACTCTGGCCAGCCTCACCACCCTCACCACCCTTACCACCCTGGCCACCATGGCTACCCTGACCACCCTGCCCACTGTGGCTGTTCTGACCACCCTGCCCAGCCTAGCCACCCTCACCACTCTGGCCAACCTCCCAACCCTTGCCACTCTGGCTAGTCCCTAACCACTCTTTTCCTTCTTGCCAAGTGGAGCAAGTCTATGTTAGTACTCATATTTGCTAATGAACCTACTTCTATACTTTTTTTTGTTAAAGCTTGCAAAGACTGTTCAAGGGCATGATGGTCAGCTATTTGACAGCACTTGGCAGCACAAAGGAAAATGTTATCTCTGCTTCACTCGAGAGGTTCATTATGTTAATTTTTTGTTCCTGCATGAATTAAAATTCTACTGTTAGCTCCTGTAGTTCATCTGCAGCTGTAGTATATTTGGGACATACATGAATAAATCAAATGCTCAATTATTCAACCTGTGTTTGTTTGTGTTAGATATTTGTTTTTCACTTTTAGGTTGAACGTATGTGTACATGTATATACAGTTATAATGATGTGGTTTAAATTTATCTTTGGCATAAAAGTTTTTAAACCAGGTTGATTTCATAATTATAATTGATAAATGAAATTGAAATGGTTGGAAAAATGTGAACAAACATAAATTCTAACTGCTAGCATGTACATGAACATGTGATACTTAAGTCAATTGATGCAATTTCTCATATAATCCCTTTATTTGTCAGCAGTGTTCATTATAATTCGTGATTTCTTTCCACTAAAATGTCAAAATGGTTAGTGAAAGCCCAAAATCTACTAGCCAAAACTGCAGTTTTGGTAGCCTGTCCCTTTTTGGCTAGCATTACTCTCCAGCCCTGGTCAGTATTGTCATGTATTGAAATTAATAAACTTGATCAAATTAATCTCTGAACTTTCTGTAATGAAAAAAAATTACTAAAATTCAAACCAACAGGCTAGAAAAAAAGTTTCAAAGTCTATAAAGTTCTGGCAGAGCTTTCTTGAGGTTTTTTTTTTTTCAGAACTTTATTCTGACCACTATTTCATCATGCAGGCAAGAGAGAATGTTATAGAAGACCTGGTAGTTATTGGAGAAGATGATTCTGTGCTGGCAGGATTTTCAGCAATTATAAATGCCTGTGATGATGGTAAACACAAGAGCGTGCAGTTTTGAATAATCTTTTCTCTCTTTTCTTATCTCTCCATTCATTCATTCATTCATTCATTCATTCATTCATTCATTCATTCATTCATTCATTCATTCATTCATTCATTCATTCATTCATTCATTCATTCATTCATTCATTCATTCATTCATTCATTCATTCATTCATTCATTCATTCATTCTCTTTAATTTTGCAGATGACAAAGCTTTGAGGAAGCATTTTTTTGTCTTAAGATTCAGTCTAGCAAGACAGCTACTAGTGCTGTTTGTGATATTGTGTTAATAACCAGAACAAAAGGAGAACAAACTCCTCCTGGATACCACCTAATTGCGTAAGTACATGTAAAATGTACATGTAGAGGGAAATTGTTGTTTGCAATCTTTCTCTCACAAGTGTGAGTGCTTACTTTTCTATGAACTCGAAATTTTATGTACATGTATTGTACACATGTACGTGTATGTGCTCACAAATGCTTTCGCTATCCAGAAATTATCCTTTAAAATAACCAATAACCAATAAAATAACCAATAATTATACAATCATGTGTGGCATGTTCTTGTAGCCGATAAATGCACACTCTGATTGGCTAAGTTTAGGGCATTCTTCTCCTGTAAGGCCCATGGGTTGATTGCGGGCTTGCAAAAACGAAGCAAATAGCTATATAATAAACAACTTATTAACCTCAAACGTTCGGTCCGGGGGGGTACTCCCAGAAAAATTGGGTGGGGGTGTGCAACCCACTTCCCAAAACCCTTACCCTATTTACTGTATGACCAAAATCTGCAATATTCCCTACCCTATTTATGACCTGACCAAAAAATTTGAAACCCTATTTATGACCTGACCCTTAAATCAAAACTGTGTTTCAGACCTGCATTATAATTAGTTCCCTAGTTCAGACCAAGGCTAAATTACTGAAAACATAATTTGTGACGGGTTTTTGTTGATTTTTTGATAATGATGAAAAACTGGCTTTTTCTTAAAAACATACCCATATGAAGGCTAGAGTGCAAAAACCATACCCTATTTATGACTAAAATGGCCAAAATCAGCTAAAATCGATACCCTATTGATGACCAAAGTGGCTGAAAAACCATACCCTTTGGAGCCGCACATACCCATATAGCCCATACAAGGGAGTACCCCCCTCCCCCGGGCATTCAGTCTTTATGGGAAAAACTCAAACTGAGGTCTCAGTCTGAGAGTTTCCTGTAACGACCTCATTCTTGGTTAATAAGTAGTTTATACTTGTTTCAATATTGAATCATCTGCTTTTCAATTAAGTGTTGGAAATTCAAAGAAGACTTGATCCAATACCTCAGCAGTTTTTTTGGAAGCACTGGCAGCCAGTGAAAATTGTCTGCAGTAGTGGGTTGTAATCCCGGGGGGTACTTTGGGAATTTCTGGGTGGGGGTGTGCCGCTGGGACCCTGGAACCCTTAGCCTATACCAGAGCTAGTTCAGCTGAATTTTGCTACCCTATACTAGAGTAAACTCCCCAGATCCCCCCCATCTATCAACACTGTGCAGGCTGATTTGCGTAAATTTAAACTTGCCGATTTGATTTTTTTATATGTTTGAGTGACAATTCCTGGTTTCCTTAGTCTAGATAAAATCTTCAACCAACTGGTCAGTTTTGTGAAAAATTATACCCTATTCTAGACCCAAACGCTCTAATTTATATACCCTATCCTAGAGTAAACTGCTTGAAAACCATACCCTTCACAGTGGCACATACCTATATAGCCCATGTATGGCAGTGCCCCCCCCCCCTGGGGTTGTAATGAACATGAGCCAATTTGTTGGTTATGTAGTGTCACATACTCACTACTGCCACACTCTTGAGATTCCAGTTTCTTTTCATTTGTAGTGCACATTTACTTTGATTCATAATCATATACATGTAAAGTAGGTCAAAATAAGGTAAAAACTAGTAGACATTCCAAGACTGCAGAATAATTATGTCACATGATACGTATACATGTCTGCTGTAATGGGAGAAGAACAGTAAAAACGTTAGTTTGGTACCAACTGAAGTGCCTGAGATTCTGTAATAGTGGGAGTCTGTTATAATGGGAGCTGTTTCTATACATTACATTTCTTTGTAGCTTTCAACCAGAGATGCAGCTTCTGTCTCTAATAGCAGACTGGCATTCTGTTGCATCTCTCTCTTAGACATGCATGTAACTAAATGAGTTTTAAGTTTTTCGCTTATAAGTTTCAAATGCGTTATTCTGGACTCTAGTGACAACATCACATGTAAGCCTCACTTAGGTATGGTCAGGCTCAGGCTCCAGGACCCTGGTAACCACAGCCAGGTTACCAGGCACCTCCTCCTGTTACTCCTAAAGTTGCGGCATCTTCAGGTACTGTACGTCTATTCATGTGTTTTACAAAATCATTAAAAGTAGTTCGTCTCGTGTGATCTTGTGGGTGAAGGTAGTTCTGAAAAGAAGTGTTGGTGGCTGACGTTTTGACAACCTGAGAAGAAGTCATCTTCAGAGTCAAGTGAATAGTTTTAGTGAGTCAATGAGGTTTTAAGTCTGGTCTGTTTAAAGTGATTGGTTAGTTTAGCTCTGATGGTATTGCCTAAAGGCTTGTGTAAAGTTTGTCAGCAGTCATTGGTCGGTTCTTGTGACTGTAAATGTGATTCTGAATAACCTTATTGCTGTGGGCATGAAGTCTGGAGAAAAGATCTTAAAGTTTGTGGAAATCCTTAATTTTAAGTTAAAGAAGCCCTGGTTTTTGCTTATTGTAATTTTCCTCTTAAAACAGTAATATTTACATGCATGAGAAGAGTAATTCATGATATTACACAAGGGTTAGCTCATATCGATTATCATTTACTGCAAAGTTCACGAGTTTACTCGCAGAGCACTTTGATTATCTTCGTTGTGTGTAGCTATTGAAGGCCTTCCTTTTGAAGTTAATTCCAAGTTTGATATGTGATGGAAGAAGTCTGGGGTAAGTTTGATAACCCTGTTTGCACTCAGTTACCAACAAATCAATCATTTGATCGACCAATCAAAGGGCATGACACTAGTCTGGTTAACCGTACCCTGTCACCCTTTTGCGTGATGCTAGATGGCTTCACTCGCAATCTAGAGTCTAGTCATGTAATCTGGTGAATAATTTTACTGTACTTTTTGTACTGACTCGGGACGTGGTGACCTACCGTGTGGCTTAAACGTTCTGCAGTATCTTTTTGGAATATCAAAATTCTGAGTTTACTCCGTGGCTTGTGGGAGCAAGGATATATATGAATTTTCATTTTTTCTCTAAGTCGTGGAGCCAAGTTAGAATTTTAATTTACTATATGGCCTAATGGCCATAATTACTAATTGTATCAATAACAAAATTCGAGTTTAGTAATCTCGACTTAGTGATCCATGATCCATTTCTTAGTCTTAATTTTTTTGCTTATTGACGACACGTAGATGTTTCATGTTTCTTTTGCAGCCCGCGATTCCAAATATGCAAAGTTTATCTGTTAGCGACATTAACACAAAGGTACGTTGAATAAAATCATTTTCTCAAGAAATCAAGGAGTGTCATTTTTTTTTACTCAAATGAAAATAAAACGATGGTAATTATTTTACGGTGATTCCTCAGAATTGCATTGCGCATCCCTACCGGGCAGATTTTCGCGTCATTAGCGCGCTCAAACAAGCGCGTGCACATACATGACATCAAGAGATTCTTTTCAAGTTAAGCTCGACTGCGAAATGAATGCTAGTTTTCTCTTAAATGGTGACATATTTTTTATTATATAATTTTGGTGTACAAATTATTCTCCTTACGTTGAAAATTTTTCGGAAGGAAAAAAAGATATAGCCAAGGGCGTGCACAAAAGGGTTAGTCGAGGAGACAAAGTATGACCTTGAAAACAACGACTCGAGGGACGTTTTGAGTTGATGCTGTTTAAAATGGTGTTAATTTTTCCATAAATTGTATATTACGTTGTTGCATATGCTTGAGACTTTCTACCTGTCACGCTTTCTTTTTTCAAGTATTTGTTTAAAAAAACTTTGCTTCCAGCTACCGCATAATGTAACATGATCCTATGAAATAACGCACGTGTTAGACAAATGGGGTAAGATTGGCGCATCACTTTATGTGTTTTGCGATCATGGAGACCTGTCTTGTTTATTGTATTTTTCAACAGTGCTTGATAGGCAACATTCAGGGAAAGCTTCATAAAAATCGTTCAACAAATTTTATTTCTGAGGAATCGCCTTAAGGTTAGCTCTTCTTTCTACGTGGTAACAAAAGGTGTTTCAAATAGTCATGAAAAGATAAACAGTGCATTGCGGGCTAAACAGTTTTTCTGTTTCATGTCTTCTCAGCCAAAATGAGTTTATACTTACTTCTTTGTTTTTTTCTCCACTTGTAGTACGACTATGACTTTAGCAAGGAGCGAGCTGTGACTTCAAGATGAAAAAGAATCATTTAGTCGGTGTCGGTCACATAATTCCGCCGCCTGTGTCACACGGCCAATTTTCATAAAGAGGGTTGCGTTAGAGTAGAGTAGTTTGTGGCTGATTTAGATAGTCACAGCGAGCGACCGGTGATAAATTACGTTGCTGGCCGAGTTAAATGGTGTTAAAATGGTGTGTAGTCTTTATACGACACCCTCTCTATTTGCAACAAGACAAGTTGAAAGTACAATGCAGCAGAGAAAGCTTTTCCCGTCCCCAAGTTCTTTGTAAATCTATGCTGAGCATGAGCAGTGCCCTGTAATCTCACGCTTAGGCGAATGGAAGTGAGCAAAGGTTGCTGCAATGACAGAGGTTGCCTTATGTACACCACATATTGTGTTGAGTTGAATGGGAATAAATCCCAGAATTACATGTATGTGATGCAATGAAGTGAAGTTTGAAGTCGTGACCTGTAAGTCACAACAAACAAGCAAATAAATACAACATTTAAAGGAGTTATAAAAAAGCTGACAAAATCAGATAAATTATACGGCAAAAATGGTCAAGTAAGATATCAAATGCATTGTGGAAACTAAAAAAAAAGAACTGCCTGCGAGATTTTTATCTAGTAAAGGTTGATAACAAAACCAGATAATATGCGCATAAGTGCATTAGGAAAGATAAAATAGAGTATAAAGGAAACGTTAGGTAGTTATACTCAAGAATTTTATCTCCCCTTGGTTTAAAGTTTGTGGCTTACGTTTTTATATTATCGCAACCAAAAAACCAACGAAAAACCAACGCAACCAAAATAACAACGCAGCGAAAAATGCGACGCAACCAAACAAGCAACGAGAAAAGCAACGCAATGCAACCAGAAAAGCAAGCAATAAAGCTTGCAAAGCAAGCAGAAAGCTGCGAAAATAGCAACGCAACGAAAAAAGCAGCGAAAAAAGCAAGGCAACGCAACCAAAATATCAAGCAAAAAAGCAAGGCAACGTAACCAAAAAGCGAAGCCAGCAATAGTTCTCTGGTTGGCACAACAACTAAAAAACCAACGAGTTGGAAGCGGTTCTCATTATTGTACTAACATGATGTATATATAGTAATTTACTTAACATTAGTTTTACATTTTTATTAACTACATTACATGTAGATCGTTATAGGGAATATAACTATTTACAAACATTGTTGTACAAAAAGCTGCACAAAAGAACTCTTTGTTTCACCGGCCAATACTTCTCTGGTTGGCATATATATTACAATAGGTGACGTCACTGCTTTTTTTGCCATAAAGTGAACGAGGAAGTAACCCACTGAACATATCCAAACTCAAGCTACTGACAAATTTACTAAACGACCTGGATTGGCCTCCCTTTTCAAAGAGAAGGAAAATGGCTCGCCTTTCGTTACTCCACAAAGCTATTCATGGTGAATCAACGTTTGAAATGCTAAGGTACATCAAAAGGCGCAATTGTCAATTACGACACTACCACTGAGACAAGTTTATTGAATTAAGACCAAACACTGAAGCATGCAGAAACTCACTTTATTATATGGCTAGCTCCGCGAGCGGGCAAGATGAAACAAATCCTGCGCCGTGATTGGCTACCCGAGCGGGCAAGATGGAGCTATCTTGCCCGCTCGGGACTACCCGCCGTGTCCCGCAAGAAAAATTTCCCCGAAATCCATACAATAAATCCTTTATTTACTAAGCTTGTTCGGTCAAGATGGCTAGATATTGGCCTCGTTCTTTTTTTGCCAGTTTATGGACCTGGACTCCGTCTCGGTCCATAAACTCGCAAAAAAAGAACTTGGCCAATATCCAGCCATCTTGACCTCACACTTGGTCAATAACCCAGACATATTGTAGAAGTATCAAAGAATAGAGGTTATTGCCCAGGAATGTTTAAGACAGTAAAATTTCCACAAGTTAACCCTTTTGCCTAGGGAGATCACTTGTGCTTGTGGCCTCGCAGTTTGTTATAAAATTGTGACCCCCCCTCCCCCTATACATGATCTAGTTTACACCCCTGGAAGTTTGGAACTTCTTTCTGCAACAATCGTGCGGCCTGTAATGCATCTGTTATTAACCTATTCATTGAAAGCTGTAAAATAAGGTATAGTTTAGGGGTATGCCTAATATTTACGAAGATTTTGACTTTTTTGAACTTTTTCATTCTCTCCTTTCAAACCATTGTTAAGCGATGACGTATTGTGTGACGTCATCGCTTTATGCTGGCGTACTTGCATTTCTTTGGATAGTGATTTCTTATAGTTTTGTCACGCTTATGTCGCGCACGATTTATCTCTCTGTGGAAGCAAAATATACTCTGGGAGTTAGTAAATGAGACAATTAGGTTCAGTGGAGTGCTTTTAATTGTAGGTTTTAAAATAAGATTTAGGGTTTTATTTTGGTTTATACAGTATGGGATAAATTAGCATTCACGGGCAAACTCATAATAAGAACATATCCTCCATACATACAAGTTTAGGTAGACAAGTAAGTCGCACAGGCGATAGGTGAAGGGTTTGCGGCTTTCCTTTGCTGTTTGAAGCATCACCGGAGGCCTTAATCGATATGACAAGTATACAGTTAAAACAACAAATTAATTTCCGGTGAGGTAATTAGCGTTGTCAAATATCTTTAAAGATAGTAAGGTGTCGATTTCAGAGAGAGAAACTTGTACTTTGCGGCTTTCCTTTGCTGTTTGTAGGATCAGTGGAGTGCTTTTAATTTCAGCTTTTAAACGAAGATATGGGGGTGGAAATACACTGTAACTGAAATTCCTTTATTATGTATTGGAAAATTTAGTTATTAATCTTTCTTTTGGGTTGGTACATTTCGCTGACCCCTAGCATATAGACCAACACGATGGACCTGCTACATGAACTACTTGAATGAACTACCAATGGACTACCTTAAATGTAAACCCCTAAAATTTCTGACACAAAAGTTCTACAGTTTAGTTAGGGAATCGGTTTGTCTGCTTATGTTCCAATCTTCTAGGAACAATTTTTAAAAGCATCACTTCTGCATAGATTGCGTGCCGTTTATTTGTCAAAGCTATCACCTCCTTAGTGGTTGTTGATGCGATTTTTGGAATACACAGATCAGAAACTTTCAAATGGTATACCGTACATGGGTATAGGGGGTGTATTAATTAAATTGCAGAAAATTCCCAGCAATTTAGGGCTAAAAGGGTTAAGATTAGAATAATTTAACTTGCCTCCCCCTACTTTTTTTAACCCTTTAGTCTGGCAGCAATGGGTATATCCCTTTGTGGGAAACCCCTTTATGCAGATATAGATAGATCATCTCAAAGAAACGCAACCCCTTTTTTGATGTCTTTTTTTTTTCGTTTTTCATCGATCGTTACTCATTCCGCAATGCGATAGCCCGCGAAAGCTCCTAGGGGGACTAATCCTATTTAAGCCTGAAGTTTTTTCAGGCATTCATTTCACAAGTGACAAAGTTGTTTACCTAACTGCGATGATCATTCATGTCTTTACATCTCTCCGCATTTCTATTGCATGATAATGCAGCGTTAGGTTGCGAGAGAGCTTTTGGTTTTCCCATGTTCCACGAGCTAACTGGATGTGACACAGTTTCCTTCTTCGCTGGCCGTGGCAAGAAGACAGCCTGGGACATCTGAGGTGTACTCCCCGAGCTTACAGCTACACTGCCGACCCTATCCTCGTTACCTGAAGTGGTCGACAGTGCTTGCTTGACTGTGGTTGAACGTTTAGCCATTCTCCTATACAACCGCACAAGTACATGTAACCTAACAAAGGTTAATGTAGCCAGACAAGAACTCTTCTGTAAGAAGTGTAGGACCCTGGGAAAATTCCTCCAACCTAAGAGGCACTCATGCAGCACACCAATCATTCAGTGCATTAAGGTGGGCACGTTTGGGCCCCAACTCTTACGACGCAACTAGTTCCTCTAAGCCCTTCTGAATGGGGATGGCAACATGATGACGTGATGAAGTCTCGGATTCCAGTGCGGATGATACTGCCACAGATGACGGACACGTGCTACGAACTCATCCGCTGCAGCTGCATGCAAGACTGCATGCGCAAGTCGTTGTAAGTGTGTAAAGGCGAGCTTGGCTTGCACAGGATTGTGTAACTGCAGAGACGTGTTGAAGACATGTCAGTGTCATATTTCAACAAACTTTTTGGTCCATTTTAGAGGACCATTCCACCTTAAGTGGACCTTTCCTTGAAGCCATTGCTTTTCTTTTACTGACTTAACGATGATGAGCCGCGTCCCGCCCCACCTGAGCAGACTGGGTCTGAGAAATAGAGACACATGACGTAGTAGCCTCGATGTCGATATTTTGTCACAAGAAGGTCGATTGTGCCACGTATCGAGAGCTTGTAAACGTGTTAGTGGCAAAATATCTTCTAAATAGCTGTTTTGGTGGTCAAAGGACATCATTTAAGTCTGGCGATCGGTAACTTGACATGCGGCATTCGAAGAACTGAATGTTTGCGGCAGTTCGCGGTTCCAAGAGTGCTTTTAAGCACTAAAAGATCGAAACTTGGTTTGCGACTGTGTCAGGCCAAAACAGAGCAGGTCTAAAAGCAGTCACTTCAAGCGTATAAAAAAAGGTATTTTTGGCAGTTACATGACAAGCAGTAGGCCCCGTGCCTATGAAAGTGTGAATGTTTTGACCTGCTTTTAGACTTGTAAAATGCGTGGATTTGTCGGAAGGTAGCATTCCGTGCCACAACAGTATAGCTACCCATAATGCATTGCAAGATTTATCCGACAATAAATACTGAGGTAAAAGAGGATCCTTGGAACTACTCTGTCGATAGGCTTTATTGGGGATAGAAATATTTATCACAAACAATGCAAAATAGCCACCTACACGAACCCGATTGCGATATCGCTATGTCTGCCAAGTTAAGCGGTAGCGCACAACTTAAGATTTGCTTACAGTTGGTGGACTCACTGCGAACGAGAACGGGTGTTTTCCTATGCGGTGTTTGCTACAATTTATCCATACACGATGTAGCTGAGCTGATCGGCCACTTCTCTCGAGGTCGCATAAAGCCTTCTACATCCTCAATCAACGACATTTCAAGAAAACCAGCCAATATGTATTCTGCGTAAGCCAGAGGTTGGCCCATGTTAATTGTTTATGTCGCTATTGGCCGCTGGAAAACCGAGTCATGGAATTGCTTGCCACTAACAAATCGTTTAGGCCCTGAACTGCCTCGGTCTTAAAACTCTGAAAGTTCGGGAAAAGCAAAGCTTAGACTGAAAGCAAACAAGTCTCGATAACGCAGAAAATAAATCTGTTAGATGGACGGCAATACGGGAAACGTTTACCAGAAACATCAACCACAACAGCGACAGCAAAATACAAACAAATTGGAAAAAATCCAAAAAATCCAAAAATCAGTCAATCAATTTAAGAAATACTATTGCGGTACCAAACAGCTTGGAAAAAAAACGAAGAAGACCAAGAAATAAAAAGAAAAAGAAATTTAAAAAATCAATCAATCAATAAAAAAATAAAAAATAAACCAAAGCGGGTTAAAAAAAAAACCAAAAAAAAATTAGAACTAAATAAGTCAATCGATTAATTAAAGCAACAAAAATGTTCGGCGTGGCTGGGATTTTCTTCCCGGCCCGAGTTCGAATCTCAATCGGGGGAGAAGTTATTCGACCCCCAAGCCGTTCGAGAATAACCCCTTTAATAACATATTGAGACTTGAACTCACGACCGCCAGATGCGACCCTGGATCAGCCGCGCGCAGCCCATCCCGCAGGACCACCTGGAAATCCCTTGGGTTGTTGCTAACAAATTAAGATGTGTATAGTACGTGCTGATATGCTAGTTTCCGGTTCCGCTTAGTCAAAGAGTGGGACTGTATTCTGCTAGTTATAGACCTGAGGCTAGAAACTCCAGCGTTATATATTCGTTACCGTCGTCAGCCAGAATTGCGCATTTTTCAGCCCAAATTGAGGCGTATTCGGACAGGATTCCAAACAGTTAGCAAGCCAAAAGGTAACGGTTGGAAATTTGAAAACAGACATACACTTCAAAACTAATTGTAATTGCTGAGTATCGTTGGCGAATGCTGCTTGTCATTGCGCGCTTATTCGATTCAAAGATATCGCTATGTCTGCCAAGTTAAGCGGTAGCGCACAACTTAAGATTTGCTTACAGTTGGTGGACTCACTGCGAACGAGAACGGGTGTTTTCCTATGCGGTGTTTGCTACAATTTATCCATACACGATGTAGCTGAGCTGATCGGCCACTTCTCTCGAGGTCGCATAAAGCCTTCTACATCCTCAATCAACGACATTTCAAGAAAACCAGCCAATATGTATTCTGCGTAAGCCAGAGGTTGGCCCATGTTAATTGTTTATGTCGCTATTGGCCGCTGGAAAACCGAGTCATGGAATTGCTTGCCACTAACAAATCGTTTAGGCCCTGAACTGCCTCGGTCTTAAAACTCTGAAAGTTCGGGAAAAGCAAAGCTTAGACTGAAAGCAAACAAGTCTCGATAACGCAGAAAATAAATCTGTTAGATGGACGGCAATACGGGAAACGTTTACCAGAAACATCAACCACAACAGCGACAGCAAAATACAAACAAATTGGAAAAAATCCAAAAAATCCAAAAATCAGTCAATCAATTTAAGAAATACTATTGCGGTACCAAACAGCTTGGAAAAAAAACGAAGAAGACCAAGAAATAAAAAGAAAAAGAAATTTAAAAAATCAATCAATCAATAAAAAAATAAAAAATAAACCAAAGCGGGTTAAAAAAAAAACCAAAAAAAAATTAGAACTAAATAAGTCAATCGATTAATTAAAGCAACAAAAATGTTCGGCGTGGCTGGGATTTTCTTCCCGGCCCGAGTTCGAATCTCAATCGGGGGAGAAGTTATTCGACCCCCAAGCCGTTCGAGAATAACCCCTTTAATAACATATTGAGACTTGAACTCACGACCGCCAGATGCGACCCTGGATCAGCCGCGCGCAGCCCATCCCGCAGGACCACCTGGAAATCCCTTGGGTTGTTGCTAACAAATTAAGATGTGTATAGTACGTGCTGATATGCTAGTTTCCGGTTCCGCTTAGTCAAAGAGTGGGACTGTATTCTGCTAGTTATAGACCTGAGGCTAGAAACTCCAGCGTTATATATTCGTTACCGTCGTCAGCCAGAATTGCGCATTTTTCAGCCCAAATTGAGGCGTATTCGGACAGGATTCCAAACAGTTAGCAAGCCAAAAGGTAACGGTTGGAAATTTGAAAACAGACATACACTTCAAAACTAATTGTAATTGCTGAGTATCGTTGGCGAATGCTGCTTGTCATTGCGCGCTTATTCGATTCAAAGATATCGCTATGTCTGCCAAGTTAAGCGGTAGCGCACAACTTAAGATTTGCTTACAGTTGGTGGACTCACTGCGAACGAGAACGGGTGTTTTCCTATGCGGTGTTTGCTACAATTTATCCATACACGATGTAGCTGAGCTGATCGGCCACTTCTCTCGAGGTCGCATAAAGCCTTCTACATCCTCAATCAACGACATTTCAAGAAAACCAGCCAATATGTATTCTGCGTAAGCCAGAGGTTGGCCCATGTTAATTGTTTATGTCGCTATTGGCCGCTGGAAAACCGAGTCATGGAATTGCTTGCCACTAACAAATCGTTTAGGCCCTGAACTGCCTCGGTCTTAAAACTCTGAAAGTTCGGGAAAAGCAAAGCTTAGACTGAAAGCAAACAAGTCTCGATAACGCAGAAAATAAATCTGTTAGATGGACGGCAATACGGGAAACGTTTACCAGAAACATCAACCACAACAGCGACAGCAAAATACAAACAAATTGGAAAAAATCCAAAAAATCCAAAAATCAGTCAATCAATTTAAGAAATACTATTGCGGTACCAAACAGCTTGGAAAAAAAACGAAGAAGACCAAGAAATAAAAAGAAAAAGAAATTTAAAAAATCAATCAATCAATAAAAAAATAAAAAATAAACCAAAGCGGGTTAAAAAAAAAACCAAAAAAAAATTAGAACTAAATAAGTCAATCGATTAATTAAAGCAACAAAAATGTTCGGCGTGGCTGGGATTTTCTTCCCGGCCCGAGTTCGAATCTCAATCGGGGGAGAAGTTATTCGACCCCCAAGCCGTTCGAGAATAACCCCTTTAATAACATATTGAGACTTGAACTCACGACCGCCAGATGCGACCCTGGATCAGCCGCGCGCAGCCCATCCCGCAGGACCACCTGGAAATCCCTTGGGTTGTTGCTAACAAATTAAGATGTGTATAGTACGTGCTGATATGCTAGTTTCCGGTTCCGCTTAGTCAAAGAGTGGGACTGTATTCTGCTAGTTATAGACCTGAGGCTAGAAACTCCAGCGTTATATATTCGTTACCGTCGTCAGCCAGAATTGCGCATTTTTCAGCCCAAATTGAGGCGTATTCGGACAGGATTCCAAACAGTTAGCAAGCCAAAAGGTAACGGTTGGAAATTTGAAAACAGACATACACTTCAAAACTAATTGTAATTGCTGAGTATCGTTGGCGAATGCTGCTTGTCATTGCGCGCTTATTCGATTCAAAGATATCGCTATGTCTGCCAAGTTAAGCGGTAGCGCACAACTTAAGATTTGCTTACAGTTGGTGGACTCACTGCGAACGAGAACGGGTGTTTTCCTATGCGGTGTTTGCTACAATTTATCCATACACGATGTAGCTGAGCTGATCGGCCACTTCTCTCGAGGTCGCATAAAGCCTTCTACATCCTCAATCAACGACATTTCAAGAAAACCAGCCAATATGTATTCTGCGTAAGCCAGAGGTTGGCCCATGTTAATTGTTTATGTCGCTATTGGCCGCTGGAAAACCGAGTCATGGAATTGCTTGCCACTAACAAATCGTTTAGGCCCTGAACTGCCTCGGTCTTAAAACTCTGAAAGTTCGGGAAAAGCAAAGCTTAGACTGAAAGCAAACAAGTCTCGATAACGCAGAAAATAAATCTGTTAGATGGACGGCAATACGGGAAACGTTTACCAGAAACATCAACCACAACAGCGACAGCAAAATACAAACAAATTGGAAAAAATCCAAAAAATCCAAAAATCAGTCAATCAATTTAAGAAATACTATTGCGGTACCAAACAGCTTGGAAAAAAAACGAAGAAGACCAAGAAATAAAAAGAAAAAGAAATTTAAAAAATCAATCAATCAATAAAAAAATAAAAAATAAACCAAAGCGGGTTAAAAAAAAAACCAAAAAAAAATTAGAACTAAATAAGTCAATCGATTAATTAAAGCAACAAAAATGTTCGGCGTGGCTGGGATTTTCTTCCCGGCCCGAGTTCGAATCTCAATCGGGGGAGAAGTTATTCGACCCCCAAGCCGTTCGAGAATAACCCCTTTAATAACATATTGAGACTTGAACTCACGACCGCCAGATGCGACCCTGGATCAGCCGCGCGCAGCCCATCCCGCAGGACCACCTGGAAATCCCTTGGGTTGTTGCTAACAAATTAAGATGTGTATAGTACGTGCTGATATGCTAGTTTCCGGTTCCGCTTAGTCAAAGAGTGGGACTGTATTCTGCTAGTTATAGACCTGAGGCTAGAAACTCCAGCGTTATATATTCGTTACCGTCGTCAGCCAGAATTGCGCATTTTTCAGCCCAAATTGAGGCGTATTCGGACAGGATTCCAAACAGTTAGCAAGCCAAAAGGTAACGGTTGGAAATTTGAAAACAGACATACACTTCAAAACTAATTGTAATTGCTGAGTATCGTTGGCGAATGCTGCTTGTCATTGCGCGCTTATTCGATTCAAAGATATCGCTATGTCTGCCAAGTTAAGCGGTAGCGCACAACTTAAGATTTGCTTACAGTTGGTGGACTCACTGCGAACGAGAACGGGTGTTTTCCTATGCGGTGTTTGCTACAATTTATCCATACACGATGTAGCTGAGCTGATCGGCCACTTCTCTCGAGGTCGCATAAAGCCTTCTACATCCTCAATCAACGACATTTCAAGAAAACCAGCCAATATGTATTCTGCGTAAGCCAGAGGTTGGCCCATGTTAATTGTTTATGTCGCTATTGGCCGCTGGAAAACCGAGTCATGGAATTGCTTGCCACTAACAAATCGTTTAGGCCCTGAACTGCCTCGGTCTTAAAACTCTGAAAGTTCGGGAAAAGCAAAGCTTAGACTGAAAGCAAACAAGTCTCGATAACGCAGAAAATAAATCTGTTAGATGGACGGCAATACGGGAAACGTTTACCAGAAACATCAACCACAACAGCGACAGCAAAATACAAACAAATTGGAAAAAATCCAAAAAATCCAAAAATCAGTCAATCAATTTAAGAAATACTATTGCGGTACCAAACAGCTTGGAAAAAAAACGAAGAAGACCAAGAAATAAAAAGAAAAAGAAATTTAAAAAATCAATCAATCAATAAAAAAATAAAAAATAAACCAAAGCGGGTTAAAAAAAAAACCAAAAAAAAATTAGAACTAAATAAGTCAATCGATTAATTAAAGCAACAAAAATGTTCGGCGTGGCTGGGATTTTCTTCCCGGCCCGAGTTCGAATCTCAATCGGGGGAGAAGTTATTCGACCCCCAAGCCGTTCGAGAATAACCCCTTTAATAACATATTGAGACTTGAACTCACGACCGCCAGATGCGACCCTGGATCAGCCGCGCGCAGCCCATCCCGCAGGACCACCTGGAAATCCCTTGGGTTGTTGCTAACAAATTAAGATGTGTATAGTACGTGCTGATATGCTAGTTTCCGGTTCCGCTTAGTCAAAGAGTGGGACTGTATTCTGCTAGTTATAGACCTGAGGCTAGAAACTCCAGCGTTATATATTCGTTACCGTCGTCAGCCAGAATTGCGCATTTTTCAGCCCAAATTGAGGCGTATTCGGACAGGATTCCAAACAGTTAGCAAGCCAAAAGGTAACGGTTGGAAATTTGAAAACAGACATACACTTCAAAACTAATTGTAATTGCTGAGTATCGTTGGCGAATGCTGCTTGTCATTGCGCGCTTATTCGATTCAAAGATATCGCTATGTCTGCCAAGTTAAGCGGTAGCGCACAACTTAAGATTTGCTTACAGTTGGTGGACTCACTGCGAACGAGAACGGGTGTTTTCCTATGCGGTGTTTGCTACAATTTATCCATACACGATGTAGCTGAGCTGATCGGCCACTTCTCTCGAGGTCGCATAAAGCCTTCTACATCCTCAATCAACGACATTTCAAGAAAACCAGCCAATATGTATTCTGCGTAAGCCAGAGGTTGGCCCATGTTAATTGTTTATGTCGCTATTGGCCGCTGGAAAACCGAGTCATGGAATTGCTTGCCACTAACAAATCGTTTAGGCCCTGAACTGCCTCGGTCTTAAAACTCTGAAAGTTCGGGAAAAGCAAAGCTTAGACTGAAAGCAAACAAGTCTCGATAACGCAGAAAATAAATCTGTTAGATGGACGGCAATACGGGAAACGTTTACCAGAAACATCAACCACAACAGCGACAGCAAAATACAAACAAATTGGAAAAAATCCAAAAAATCCAAAAATCAGTCAATCAATTTAAGAAATACTATTGCGGTACCAAACAGCTTGGAAAAAAAACGAAGAAGACCAAGAAATAAAAAGAAAAAGAAATTTAAAAAATCAATCAATCAATAAAAAAATAAAAAATAAACCAAAGCGGGTTAAAAAAAAAACCAAAAAAAAATTAGAACTAAATAAGTCAATCGATTAATTAAAGCAACAAAAATGTTCGGCGTGGCTGGGATTTTCTTCCCGGCCCGAGTTCGAATCTCAATCGGGGGAGAAGTTATTCGACCCCCAAGCCGTTCGAGAATAACCCCTTTAATAACATATTGAGACTTGAACTCACGACCGCCAGATGCGACCCTGGATCAGCCGCGCGCAGCCCATCCCGCAGGACCACCTGGAAATCCCTTGGGTTGTTGCTAACAAATTAAGATGTGTATAGTACGTGCTGATATGCTAGTTTCCGGTTCCGCTTAGTCAAAGAGTGGGACTGTATTCTGCTAGTTATAGACCTGAGGCTAGAAACTCCAGCGTTATATATTCGTTACCGTCGTCAGCCAGAATTGCGCATTTTTCAGCCCAAATTGAGGCGTATTCGGACAGGATTCCAAACAGTTAGCAAGCCAAAAGGTAACGGTTGGAAATTTGAAAACAGACATACACTTCAAAACTAATTGTAATTGCTGAGTATCGTTGGCGAATGCTGCTTGTCATTGCGCGCTTATTCGATTCAAAGATATCGCTATGTCTGCCAAGTTAAGCGGTAGCGCACAACTTAAGATTTGCTTACAGTTGGTGGACTCACTGCGAACGAGAACGGGTGTTTTCCTATGCGGTGTTTGCTACAATTTATCCATACACGATGTAGCTGAGCTGATCGGCCACTTCTCTCGAGGTCGCATAAAGCCTTCTACATCCTCAATCAACGACATTTCAAGAAAACCAGCCAATATGTATTCTGCGTAAGCCAGAGGTTGGCCCATGTTAATTGTTTATGTCGCTATTGGCCGCTGGAAAACCGAGTCATGGAATTGCTTGCCACTAACAAATCGTTTAGGCCCTGAACTGCCTCGGTCTTAAAACTCTGAAAGTTCGGGAAAAGCAAAGCTTAGACTGAAAGCAAACAAGTCTCGATAACGCAGAAAATAAATCTGTTAGATGGACGGCAATACGGGAAACGTTTACCAGAAACATCAACCACAACAGCGACAGCAAAATACAAACAAATTGGAAAAAATCCAAAAAATCCAAAAATCAGTCAATCAATTTAAGAAATACTATTGCGGTACCAAACAGCTTGGAAAAAAAACGAAGAAGACCAAGAAATAAAAAGAAAAAGAAATTTAAAAAATCAATCAATCAATAAAAAAATAAAAAATAAACCAAAGCGGGTTAAAAAAAAAACCAAAAAAAAATTAGAACTAAATAAGTCAATCGATTAATTAAAGCAACAAAAATGTTCGGCGTGGCTGGGATTTTCTTCCCGGCCCGAGTTCGAATCTCAATCGGGGGAGAAGTTATTCGACCCCCAAGCCGTTCGAGAATAACCCCTTTAATAACATATTGAGACTTGAACTCACGACCGCCAGATGCGACCCTGGATCAGCCGCGCGCAGCCCATCCCGCAGGACCACCTGGAAATCCCTTGGGTTGTTGCTAACAAATTAAGATGTGTATAGTACGTGCTGATATGCTAGTTTCCGGTTCCGCTTAGTCAAAGAGTGGGACTGTATTCTGCTAGTTATAGACCTGAGGCTAGAAACTCCAGCGTTATATATTCGTTACCGTCGTCAGCCAGAATTGCGCATTTTTCAGCCCAAATTGAGGCGTATTCGGACAGGATTCCAAACAGTTAGCAAGCCAAAAGGTAACGGTTGGAAATTTGAAAACAGACATACACTTCAAAACTAATTGTAATTGCTGAGTATCGTTGGCGAATGCTGCTTGTCATTGCGCGCTTATTCGATTCAAAGATATCGCTATGTCTGCCAAGTTAAGCGGTAGCGCACAACTTAAGATTTGCTTACAGTTGGTGGACTCACTGCGAACGAGAACGGGTGTTTTCCTATGCGGTGTTTGCTACAATTTATCCATACACGATGTAGCTGAGCTGATCGGCCACTTCTCTCGAGGTCGCATAAAGCCTTCTACATCCTCAATCAACGACATTTCAAGAAAACCAGCCAATATGTATTCTGCGTAAGCCAGAGGTTGGCCCATGTTAATTGTTTATGTCGCTATTGGCCGCTGGAAAACCGAGTCATGGAATTGCTTGCCACTAACAAATCGTTTAGGCCCTGAACTGCCTCGGTCTTAAAACTCTGAAAGTTCGGGAAAAGCAAAGCTTAGACTGAAAGCAAACAAGTCTCGATAACGCAGAAAATAAATCTGTTAGATGGACGGCAATACGGGAAACGTTTACCAGAAACATCAACCACAACAGCGACAGCAAAATACAAACAAATTGGAAAAAATCCAAAAAATCCAAAAATCAGTCAATCAATTTAAGAAATACTATTGCGGTACCAAACAGCTTGGAAAAAAAACGAAGAAGACCAAGAAATAAAAAGAAAAAGAAATTTAAAAAATCAATCAATCAATAAAAAAATAAAAAATAAACCAAAGCGGGTTAAAAAAAAAACCAAAAAAAAATTAGAACTAAATAAGTCAATCGATTAATTAAAGCAACAAAAATGTTCGGCGTGGCTGGGATTTTCTTCCCGGCCCGAGTTCGAATCTCAATCGGGGGAGAAGTTATTCGACCCCCAAGCCGTTCGAGAATAACCCCTTTAATAACATATTGAGACTTGAACTCACGACCGCCAGATGCGACCCTGGATCAGCCGCGCGCAGCCCATCCCGCAGGACCACCTGGAAATCCCTTGGGTTGTTGCTAACAAATTAAGATGTGTATAGTACGTGCTGATATGCTAGTTTCCGGTTCCGCTTAGTCAAAGAGTGGGACTGTATTCTGCTAGTTATAGACCTGAGGCTAGAAACTCCAGCGTTATATATTCGTTACCGTCGTCAGCCAGAATTGCGCATTTTTCAGCCCAAATTGAGGCGTATTCGGACAGGATTCCAAACAGTTAGCAAGCCAAAAGGTAACGGTTGGAAATTTGAAAACAGACATACACTTCAAAACTAATTGTAATTGCTGAGTATCGTTGGCGAATGCTGCTTGTCATTGCGCGCTTATTCGATTCAAAGATATCGCTATGTCTGCCAAGTTAAGCGGTAGCGCACAACTTAAGATTTGCTTACAGTTGGTGGACTCACTGCGAACGAGAACGGGTGTTTTCCTATGCGGTGTTTGCTACAATTTATCCATACACGATGTAGCTGAGCTGATCGGCCACTTCTCTCGAGGTCGCATAAAGCCTTCTACATCCTCAATCAACGACATTTCAAGAAAACCAGCCAATATGTATTCTGCGTAAGCCAGAGGTTGGCCCATGTTAATTGTTTATGTCGCTATTGGCCGCTGGAAAACCGAGTCATGGAATTGCTTGCCACTAACAAATCGTTTAGGCCCTGAACTGCCTCGGTCTTAAAACTCTGAAAGTTCGGGAAAAGCAAAGCTTAGACTGAAAGCAAACAAGTCTCGATAACGCAGAAAATAAATCTGTTAGATGGACGGCAATACGGGAAACGTTTACCAGAAACATCAACCACAACAGCGACAGCAAAATACAAACAAATTGGAAAAAATCCAAAAAATCCAAAAATCAGTCAATCAATTTAAGAAATACTATTGCGGTACCAAACAGCTTGGAAAAAAAACGAAGAAGACCAAGAAATAAAAAGAAAAAGAAATTTAAAAAATCAATCAATCAATAAAAAAATAAAAAATAAACCAAAGCGGGTTAAAAAAAAAACCAAAAAAAAATTAGAACTAAATAAGTCAATCGATTAATTAAAGCAACAAAAATGTTCGGCGTGGCTGGGATTTTCTTCCCGGCCCGAGTTCGAATCTCAATCGGGGGAGAAGTTATTCGACCCCCAAGCCGTTCGAGAATAACCCCTTTAATAACATATTGAGACTTGAACTCACGACCGCCAGATGCGACCCTGGATCAGCCGCGCGCAGCCCATCCCGCAGGACCACCTGGAAATCCCTTGGGTTGTTGCTAACAAATTAAGATGTGTATAGTACGTGCTGATATGCTAGTTTCCGGTTCCGCTTAGTCAAAGAGTGGGACTGTATTCTGCTAGTTATAGACCTGAGGCTAGAAACTCCAGCGTTATATATTCGTTACCGTCGTCAGCCAGAATTGCGCATTTTTCAGCCCAAATTGAGGCGTATTCGGACAGGATTCCAAACAGTTAGCAAGCCAAAAGGTAACGGTTGGAAATTTGAAAACAGACATACACTTCAAAACTAATTGTAATTGCTGAGTATCGTTGGCGAATGCTGCTTGTCATTGCGCGCTTATTCGATTCAAAGATATCGCTATGTCTGCCAAGTTAAGCGGTAGCGCACAACTTAAGATTTGCTTACAGTTGGTGGACTCACTGCGAACGAGAACGGGTGTTTTCCTATGCGGTGTTTGCTACAATTTATCCATACACGATGTAGCTGAGCTGATCGGCCACTTCTCTCGAGGTCGCATAAAGCCTTCTACATCCTCAATCAACGACATTTCAAGAAAACCAGCCAATATGTATTCTGCGTAAGCCAGAGGTTGGCCCATGTTAATTGTTTATGTCGCTATTGGCCGCTGGAAAACCGAGTCATGGAATTGCTTGCCACTAACAAATCGTTTAGGCCCTGAACTGCCTCGGTCTTAAAACTCTGAAAGTTCGGGAAAAGCAAAGCTTAGACTGAAAGCAAACAAGTCTCGATAACGCAGAAAATAAATCTGTTAGATGGACGGCAATACGGGAAACGTTTACCAGAAACATCAACCACAACAGCGACAGCAAAATACAAACAAATTGGAAAAAATCCAAAAAATCCAAAAATCAGTCAATCAATTTAAGAAATACTATTGCGGTACCAAACAGCTTGGAAAAAAAACGAAGAAGACCAAGAAATAAAAAGAAAAAGAAATTTAAAAAATCAATCAATCAATAAAAAAATAAAAAATAAACCAAAGCGGGTTAAAAAAAAAACCAAAAAAAAATTAGAACTAAATAAGTCAATCGATTAATTAAAGCAACAAAAATGTTCGGCGTGGCTGGGATTTTCTTCCCGGCCCGAGTTCGAATCTCAATCGGGGGAGAAGTTATTCGACCCCCAAGCCGTTCGAGAATAACCCCTTTAATAACATATTGAGACTTGAACTCACGACCGCCAGATGCGACCCTGGATCAGCCGCGCGCAGCCCATCCCGCAGGACCACCTGGAAATCCCTTGGGTTGTTGCTAACAAATTAAGATGTGTATAGTACGTGCTGATATGCTAGTTTCCGGTTCCGCTTAGTCAAAGAGTGGGACTGTATTCTGCTAGTTATAGACCTGAGGCTAGAAACTCCAGCGTTATATATTCGTTACCGTCGTCAGCCAGAATTGCGCATTTTTCAGCCCAAATTGAGGCGTATTCGGACAGGATTCCAAACAGTTAGCAAGCCAAAAGGTAACGGTTGGAAATTTGAAAACAGACATACACTTCAAAACTAATTGTAATTGCTGAGTATCGTTGGCGAATGCTGCTTGTCATTGCGCGCTTATTCGATTCAAAGATATCGCTATGTCTGCCAAGTTAAGCGGTAGCGCACAACTTAAGATTTGCTTACAGTTGGTGGACTCACTGCGAACGAGAACGGGTGTTTTCCTATGCGGTGTTTGCTACAATTTATCCATACACGATGTAGCTGAGCTGATCGGCCACTTCTCTCGAGGTCGCATAAAGCCTTCTACATCCTCAATCAACGACATTTCAAGAAAACCAGCCAATATGTATTCTGCGTAAGCCAGAGGTTGGCCCATGTTAATTGTTTATGTCGCTATTGGCCGCTGGAAAACCGAGTCATGGAATTGCTTGCCACTAACAAATCGTTTAGGCCCTGAACTGCCTCGGTCTTAAAACTCTGAAAGTTCGGGAAAAGCAAAGCTTAGACTGAAAGCAAACAAGTCTCGATAACGCAGAAAATAAATCTGTTAGATGGACGGCAATACGGGAAACGTTTACCAGAAACATCAACCACAACAGCGACAGCAAAATACAAACAAATTGGAAAAAATCCAAAAAATCCAAAAATCAGTCAATCAATTTAAGAAATACTATTGCGGTACCAAACAGCTTGGAAAAAAAACGAAGAAGACCAAGAAATAAAAAGAAAAAGAAATTTAAAAAATCAATCAATCAATAAAAAAATAAAAAATAAACCAAAGCGGGTTAAAAAAAAAACCAAAAAAAAATTAGAACTAAATAAGTCAATCGATTAATTAAAGCAACAAAAATGTTCGGCGTGGCTGGGATTTTCTTCCCGGCCCGAGTTCGAATCTCAATCGGGGGAGAAGTTATTCGACCCCCAAGCCGTTCGAGAATAACCCCTTTAATAACATATTGAGACTTGAACTCACGACCGCCAGATGCGACCCTGGATCAGCCGCGCGCAGCCCATCCCGCAGGACCACCTGGAAATCCCTTGGGTTGTTGCTAACAAATTAAGATGTGTATAGTACGTGCTGATATGCTAGTTTCCGGTTCCGCTTAGTCAAAGAGTGGGACTGTATTCTGCTAGTTATAGACCTGAGGCTAGAAACTCCAGCGTTATATATTCGTTACCGTCGTCAGCCAGAATTGCGCATTTTTCAGCCCAAATTGAGGCGTATTCGGACAGGATTCCAAACAGTTAGCAAGCCAAAAGGTAACGGTTGGAAATTTGAAAACAGACATACACTTCAAAACTAATTGTAATTGCTGAGTATCGTTGGCGAATGCTGCTTGTCATTGCGCGCTTATTCGATTCAAAGATATCGCTATGTCTGCCAAGTTAAGCGGTAGCGCACAACTTAAGATTTGCTTACAGTTGGTGGACTCACTGCGAACGAGAACGGGTGTTTTCCTATGCGGTGTTTGCTACAATTTATCCATACACGATGTAGCTGAGCTGATCGGCCACTTCTCTCGAGGTCGCATAAAGCCTTCTACATCCTCAATCAACGACATTTCAAGAAAACCAGCCAATATGTATTCTGCGTAAGCCAGAGGTTGGCCCATGTTAATTGTTTATGTCGCTATTGGCCGCTGGAAAACCGAGTCATGGAATTGCTTGCCACTAACAAATCGTTTAGGCCCTGAACTGCCTCGGTCTTAAAACTCTGAAAGTTCGGGAAAAGCAAAGCTTAGACTGAAAGCAAACAAGTCTCGATAACGCAGAAAATAAATCTGTTAGATGGACGGCAATACGGGAAACGTTTACCAGAAACATCAACCACAACAGCGACAGCAAAATACAAACAAATTGGAAAAAATCCAAAAAATCCAAAAATCAGTCAATCAATTTAAGAAATACTATTGCGGTACCAAACAGCTTGGAAAAAAAACGAAGAAGACCAAGAAATAAAAAGAAAAAGAAATTTAAAAAATCAATCAATCAATAAAAAAATAAAAAATAAACCAAAGCGGGTTAAAAAAAAAACCAAAAAAAAATTAGAACTAAATAAGTCAATCGATTAATTAAAGCAACAAAAATGTTCGGCGTGGCTGGGATTTTCTTCCCGGCCCGAGTTCGAATCTCAATCGGGGGAGAAGTTATTCGACCCCCAAGCCGTTCGAGAATAACCCCTTTAATAACATATTGAGACTTGAACTCACGACCGCCAGATGCGACCCTGGATCAGCCGCGCGCAGCCCATCCCGCAGGACCACCTGGAAATCCCTTGGGTTGTTGCTAACAAATTAAGATGTGTATAGTACGTGCTGATATGCTAGTTTCCGGTTCCGCTTAGTCAAAGAGTGGGACTGTATTCTGCTAGTTATAGACCTGAGGCTAGAAACTCCAGCGTTATATATTCGTTACCGTCGTCAGCCAGAATTGCGCATTTTTCAGCCCAAATTGAGGCGTATTCGGACAGGATTCCAAACAGTTAGCAAGCCAAAAGGTAACGGTTGGAAATTTGAAAACAGACATACACTTCAAAACTAATTGTAATTGCTGAGTATCGTTGGCGAATGCTGCTTGTCATTGCGCGCTTATTCGATTCAAAGATATCGCTATGTCTGCCAAGTTAAGCGGTAGCGCACAACTTAAGATTTGCTTACAGTTGGTGGACTCACTGCGAACGAGAACGGGTGTTTTCCTATGCGGTGTTTGCTACAATTTATCCATACACGATGTAGCTGAGCTGATCGGCCACTTCTCTCGAGGTCGCATAAAGCCTTCTACATCCTCAATCAACGACATTTCAAGAAAACCAGCCAATATGTATTCTGCGTAAGCCAGAGGTTGGCCCATGTTAATTGTTTATGTCGCTATTGGCCGCTGGAAAACCGAGTCATGGAATTGCTTGCCACTAACAAATCGTTTAGGCCCTGAACTGCCTCGGTCTTAAAACTCTGAAAGTTCGGGAAAAGCAAAGCTTAGACTGAAAGCAAACAAGTCTCGATAACGCAGAAAATAAATCTGTTAGATGGACGGCAATACGGGAAACGTTTACCAGAAACATCAACCACAACAGCGACAGCAAAATACAAACAAATTGGAAAAAATCCAAAAAATCCAAAAATCAGTCAATCAATTTAAGAAATACTATTGCGGTACCAAACAGCTTGGAAAAAAAACGAAGAAGACCAAGAAATAAAAAGAAAAAGAAATTTAAAAAATCAATCAATCAATAAAAAAATAAAAAATAAACCAAAGCGGGTTAAAAAAAAAACCAAAAAAAAATTAGAACTAAATAAGTCAATCGATTAATTAAAGCAACAAAAATGTTCGGCGTGGCTGGGATTTTCTTCCCGGCCCGAGTTCGAATCTCAATCGGGGGAGAAGTTATTCGACCCCCAAGCCGTTCGAGAATAACCCCTTTAATAACATATTGAGACTTGAACTCACGACCGCCAGATGCGACCCTGGATCAGCCGCGCGCAGCCCATCCCGCAGGACCACCTGGAAATCCCTTGGGTTGTTGCTAACAAATTAAGATGTGTATAGTACGTGCTGATATGCTAGTTTCCGGTTCCGCTTAGTCAAAGAGTGGGACTGTATTCTGCTAGTTATAGACCTGAGGCTAGAAACTCCAGCGTTATATATTCGTTACCGTCGTCAGCCAGAATTGCGCATTTTTCAGCCCAAATTGAGGCGTATTCGGACAGGATTCCAAACAGTTAGCAAGCCAAAAGGTAACGGTTGGAAATTTGAAAACAGACATACACTTCAAAACTAATTGTAATTGCTGAGTATCGTTGGCGAATGCTGCTTGTCATTGCGCGCTTATTCGATTCAAAGATATCGCTATGTCTGCCAAGTTAAGCGGTAGCGCACAACTTAAGATTTGCTTACAGTTGGTGGACTCACTGCGAACGAGAACGGGTGTTTTCCTATGCGGTGTTTGCTACAATTTATCCATACACGATGTAGCTGAGCTGATCGGCCACTTCTCTCGAGGTCGCATAAAGCCTTCTACATCCTCAATCAACGACATTTCAAGAAAACCAGCCAATATGTATTCTGCGTAAGCCAGAGGTTGGCCCATGTTAATTGTTTATGTCGCTATTGGCCGCTGGAAAACCGAGTCATGGAATTGCTTGCCACTAACAAATCGTTTAGGCCCTGAACTGCCTCGGTCTTAAAACTCTGAAAGTTCGGGAAAAGCAAAGCTTAGACTGAAAGCAAACAAGTCTCGATAACGCAGAAAATAAATCTGTTAGATGGACGGCAATACGGGAAACGTTTACCAGAAACATCAACCACAACAGCGACAGCAAAATACAAACAAATTGGAAAAAATCCAAAAAATCCAAAAATCAGTCAATCAATTTAAGAAATACTATTGCGGTACCAAACAGCTTGGAAAAAAAACGAAGAAGACCAAGAAATAAAAAGAAAAAGAAATTTAAAAAATCAATCAATCAATAAAAAAATAAAAAATAAACCAAAGCGGGTTAAAAAAAAAACCAAAAAAAAATTAGAACTAAATAAGTCAATCGATTAATTAAAGCAACAAAAATGTTCGGCGTGGCTGGGATTTTCTTCCCGGCCCGAGTTCGAATCTCAATCGGGGGAGAAGTTATTCGACCCCCAAGCCGTTCGAGAATAACCCCTTTAATAACATATTGAGACTTGAACTCACGACCGCCAGATGCGACCCTGGATCAGCCGCGCGCAGCCCATCCCGCAGGACCACCTGGAAATCCCTTGGGTTGTTGCTAACAAATTAAGATGTGTATAGTACGTGCTGATATGCTAGTTTCCGGTTCCGCTTAGTCAAAGAGTGGGACTGTATTCTGCTAGTTATAGACCTGAGGCTAGAAACTCCAGCGTTATATATTCGTTACCGTCGTCAGCCAGAATTGCGCATTTTTCAGCCCAAATTGAGGCGTATTCGGACAGGATTCCAAACAGTTAGCAAGCCAAAAGGTAACGGTTGGAAATTTGAAAACAGACATACACTTCAAAACTAATTGTAATTGCTGAGTATCGTTGGCGAATGCTGCTTGTCATTGCGCGCTTATTCGATTCAAAGATATCGCTATGTCTGCCAAGTTAAGCGGTAGCGCACAACTTAAGATTTGCTTACAGTTGGTGGACTCACTGCGAACGAGAACGGGTGTTTTCCTATGCGGTGTTTGCTACAATTTATCCATACACGATGTAGCTGAGCTGATCGGCCACTTCTCTCGAGGTCGCATAAAGCCTTCTACATCCTCAATCAACGACATTTCAAGAAAACCAGCCAATATGTATTCTGCGTAAGCCAGAGGTTGGCCCATGTTAATTGTTTATGTCGCTATTGGCCGCTGGAAAACCGAGTCATGGAATTGCTTGCCACTAACAAATCGTTTAGGCCCTGAACTGCCTCGGTCTTAAAACTCTGAAAGTTCGGGAAAAGCAAAGCTTAGACTGAAAGCAAACAAGTCTCGATAACGCAGAAAATAAATCTGTTAGATGGACGGCAATACGGGAAACGTTTACCAGAAACATCAACCACAACAGCGACAGCAAAATACAAACAAATTGGAAAAAATCCAAAAAATCCAAAAATCAGTCAATCAATTTAAGAAATACTATTGCGGTACCAAACAGCTTGGAAAAAAAACGAAGAAGACCAAGAAATAAAAAGAAAAAGAAATTTAAAAAATCAATCAATCAATAAAAAAATAAAAAATAAACCAAAGCGGGTTAAAAAAAAAACCAAAAAAAAATTAGAACTAAATAAGTCAATCGATTAATTAAAGCAACAAAAATGTTCGGCGTGGCTGGGATTTTCTTCCCGGCCCGAGTTCGAATCTCAATCGGGGGAGAAGTTATTCGACCCCCAAGCCGTTCGAGAATAACCCCTTTAATAACATATTGAGACTTGAACTCACGACCGCCAGATGCGACCCTGGATCAGCCGCGCGCAGCCCATCCCGCAGGACCACCTGGAAATCCCTTGGGTTGTTGCTAACAAATTAAGATGTGTATAGTACGTGCTGATATGCTAGTTTCCGGTTCCGCTTAGTCAAAGAGTGGGACTGTATTCTGCTAGTTATAGACCTGAGGCTAGAAACTCCAGCGTTATATATTCGTTACCGTCGTCAGCCAGAATTGCGCATTTTTCAGCCCAAATTGAGGCGTATTCGGACAGGATTCCAAACAGTTAGCAAGCCAAAAGGTAACGGTTGGAAATTTGAAAACAGACATACACTTCAAAACTAATTGTAATTGCTGAGTATCGTTGGCGAATGCTGCTTGTCATTGCGCGCTTATTCGATTCAAAGATATCGCTATGTCTGCCAAGTTAAGCGGTAGCGCACAACTTAAGATTTGCTTACAGTTGGTGGACTCACTGCGAACGAGAACGGGTGTTTTCCTATGCGGTGTTTGCTACAATTTATCCATACACGATGTAGCTGAGCTGATCGGCCACTTCTCTCGAGGTCGCATAAAGCCTTCTACATCCTCAATCAACGACATTTCAAGAAAACCAGCCAATATGTATTCTGCGTAAGCCAGAGGTTGGCCCATGTTAATTGTTTATGTCGCTATTGGCCGCTGGAAAACCGAGTCATGGAATTGCTTGCCACTAACAAATCGTTTAGGCCCTGAACTGCCTCGGTCTTAAAACTCTGAAAGTTCGGGAAAAGCAAAGCTTAGACTGAAAGCAAACAAGTCTCGATAACGCAGAAAATAAATCTGTTAGATGGACGGCAATACGGGAAACGTTTACCAGAAACATCAACCACAACAGCGACAGCAAAATACAAACAAATTGGAAAAAATCCAAAAAATCCAAAAATCAGTCAATCAATTTAAGAAATACTATTGCGGTACCAAACAGCTTGGAAAAAAAACGAAGAAGACCAAGAAATAAAAAGAAAAAGAAATTTAAAAAATCAATCAATCAATAAAAAAATAAAAAATAAACCAAAGCGGGTTAAAAAAAAAACCAAAAAAAAATTAGAACTAAATAAGTCAATCGATTAATTAAAGCAACAAAAATGTTCGGCGTGGCTGGGATTTTCTTCCCGGCCCGAGTTCGAATCTCAATCGGGGGAGAAGTTATTCGACCCCCAAGCCGTTCGAGAATAACCCCTTTAATAACATATTGAGACTTGAACTCACGACCGCCAGATGCGACCCTGGATCAGCCGCGCGCAGCCCATCCCGCAGGACCACCTGGAAATCCCTTGGGTTGTTGCTAACAAATTAAGATGTGTATAGTACGTGCTGATATGCTAGTTTCCGGTTCCGCTTAGTCAAAGAGTGGGACTGTATTCTGCTAGTTATAGACCTGAGGCTAGAAACTCCAGCGTTATATATTCGTTACCGTCGTCAGCCAGAATTGCGCATTTTTCAGCCCAAATTGAGGCGTATTCGGACAGGATTCCAAACAGTTAGCAAGCCAAAAGGTAACGGTTGGAAATTTGAAAACAGACATACACTTCAAAACTAATTGTAATTGCTGAGTATCGTTGGCGAATGCTGCTTGTCATTGCGCGCTTATTCGATTCAAAGATATCGCTATGTCTGCCAAGTTAAGCGGTAGCGCACAACTTAAGATTTGCTTACAGTTGGTGGACTCACTGCGAACGAGAACGGGTGTTTTCCTATGCGGTGTTTGCTACAATTTATCCATACACGATGTAGCTGAGCTGATCGGCCACTTCTCTCGAGGTCGCATAAAGCCTTCTACATCCTCAATCAACGACATTTCAAGAAAACCAGCCAATATGTATTCTGCGTAAGCCAGAGGTTGGCCCATGTTAATTGTTTATGTCGCTATTGGCCGCTGGAAAACCGAGTCATGGAATTGCTTGCCACTAACAAATCGTTTAGGCCCTGAACTGCCTCGGTCTTAAAACTCTGAAAGTTCGGGAAAAGCAAAGCTTAGACTGAAAGCAAACAAGTCTCGATAACGCAGAAAATAAATCTGTTAGATGGACGGCAATACGGGAAACGTTTACCAGAAACATCAACCACAACAGCGACAGCAAAATACAGACAAATTGGAAAAAATCCAAAAAATCCAAAAATCAGTCAATCAATTTAAGAAATACTATTGCGGTACCAAACAGCTTGGAAAAAAAACGAAGAAGACCAAGAAATAAAAAGAAAAAGAAATTTAAAAAATCAATCAATCAATAAAAAAATAAAAAATAAACCAAAGCGGGTTAAAAAAAAAACCAAAAAAAAATTAGAACTAAATAAGTCAATCGATTAATTAAAGCAACAAAAATGTTCGGCGTGGCTGGGATTTTCTTCCCGGCCCGAGTTCGAATCTCAATCGGGGGAGAAGTTATTCGACCCCCAAGCCGTTCGAGAATAACCCCTTTAATAACATATTGAGACTTGAACTCACGACCGCCAGATGCGACCCTGGATCAGCCGCGCGCAGCCCATCCCGCAGGACCACCTGGAAATCCCTTGGGTTGTTGCTAACAAATTAAGATGTGTATAGTACGTGCTGATATGCTAGTTTCCGGTTCCGCTTAGTCAAAGAGTGGGACTGTATTCTGCTAGTTATAGACCTGAGGCTAGAAACTCCAGCGTTATATATTCGTTACCGTCGTCAGCCAGAATTGCGCATTTTTCAGCCCAAATTGAGGCGTATTCGGACAGGATTCCAAACAGTTAGCAAGCCAAAAGGTAACGGTTGGAAATTTGAAAACAGACATACACTTCAAAACTAATTGTAATTGCTGAGTATCGTTGGCGAATGCTGCTTGTCATTGCGCGCTTATTCGATTCAAAGATATCGCTATGTCTGCCAAGTTAAGCGGTAGCGCACAACTTAAGATTTGCTTACAGTTGGTGGACTCACTGCGAACGAGAACGGGTGTTTTCCTATGCGGTGTTTGCTACAATTTATCCATACACGATGTAGCTGAGCTGATCGGCCACTTCTCTCGAGGTCGCATAAAGCCTTCTACATCCTCAATCAACGACATTTCAAGAAAACCAGCCAATATGTATTCTGCGTAAGCCAGAGGTTGGCCCATGTTAATTGTTTATGTCGCTATTGGCCGCTGGAAAACCGAGTCATGGAATTGCTTGCCACTAACAAATCGTTTAGGCCCTGAACTGCCTCGGTCTTAAAACTCTGAAAGTTCGGGAAAAGCAAAGCTTAGACTGAAAGCAAACAAGTCTCGATAACGCAGAAAATAAATCTGTTAGATGGACGGCAATACGGGAAACGTTTACCAGAAACATCAACCACAACAGCGACAGCAAAATACAAACAAATTGGAAAAAATCCAAAAAATCCAAAAATCAGTCAATCAATTTAAGAAATACTATTGCGGTACCAAACAGCTTGGAAAAAAAACGAAGAAGACCAAGAAATAAAAAGAAAAAGAAATTTAAAAAATCAATCAATCAATAAAAAAATAAAAAATAAACCAAAGCGGGTTAAAAAAAAAACCAAAAAAAAATTAGAACTAAATAAGTCAATCGATTAATTAAAGCAACAAAAATGTTCGGCGTGGCTGGGATTTTCTTCCCGGCCCGAGTTCGAATCTCAATCGGGGGAGAAGTTATTCGACCCCCAAGCCGTTCGAGAATAACCCCTTTAATAACATATTGAGACTTGAACTCACGACCGCCAGATGCGACCCTGGATCAGCCGCGCGCAGCCCATCCCGCAGGACCACCTGGAAATCCCTTGGGTTGTTGCTAACAAATTAAGATGTGTATAGTACGTGCTGATATGCTAGTTTCCGGTTCCGCTTAGTCAAAGAGTGGGACTGTATTCTGCTAGTTATAGACCTGAGGCTAGAAACTCCAGCGTTATATATTCGTTACCGTCGTCAGCCAGAATTGCGCATTTTTCAGCCCAAATTGAGGCGTATTCGGACAGGATTCCAAACAGTTAGCAAGCCAAAAGGTAACGGTTGGAAATTTGAAAACAGACATACACTTCAAAACTAATTGTAATTGCTGAGTATCGTTGGCGAATGCTGCTTGTCATTGCGCGCTTATTCGATTCAAAGATATCGCTATGTCTGCCAAGTTAAGCGGTAGCGCACAACTTAAGATTTGCTTACAGTTGGTGGACTCACTGCGAACGAGAACGGGTGTTTTCCTATGCGGTGTTTGCTACAATTTATCCATACACGATGTAGCTGAGCTGATCGGCCACTTCTCTCGAGGTCGCATAAAGCCTTCTACATCCTCAATCAACGACATTTCAAGAAAACCAGCCAATATGTATTCTGCGTAAGCCAGAGGTTGGCCCATGTTAATTGTTTATGTCGCTATTGGCCGCTGGAAAACCGAGTCATGGAATTGCTTGCCACTAACAAATCGTTTAGGCCCTGAACTGCCTCGGTCTTAAAACTCTGAAAGTTCGGGAAAAGCAAAGCTTAGACTGAAAGCAAACAAGTCTCGATAACGCAGAAAATAAATCTGTTAGATGGACGGCAATACGGGAAACGTTTACCAGAAACATCAACCACAACAGCGACAGCAAAATACAAACAAATTGGAAAAAATCCAAAAAATCCAAAAATCAGTCAATCAATTTAAGAAATACTATTGCGGTACCAAACAGCTTGGAAAAAAAACGAAGAAGACCAAGAAATAAAAAGAAAAAGAAATTTAAAAAATCAATCAATCAATAAAAAAATAAAAAATAAACCAAAGCGGGTTAAAAAAAAAACCAAAAAAAAATTAGAACTAAATAAGTCAATCGATTAATTAAAGCAACAAAAATGTTCGGCGTGGCTGGGATTTTCTTCCCGGCCCGAGTTCGAATCTCAATCGGGGGAGAAGTTATTCGACCCCCAAGCCGTTCGAGAATAACCCCTTTAATAACATATTGAGACTTGAACTCACGACCGCCAGATGCGACCCTGGATCAGCCGCGCGCAGCCCATCCCGCAGGACCACCTGGAAATCCCTTGGGTTGTTGCTAACAAATTAAGATGTGTATAGTACGTGCTGATATGCTAGTTTCCGGTTCCGCTTAGTCAAAGAGTGGGACTGTATTCTGCTAGTTATAGACCTGAGGCTAGAAACTCCAGCGTTATATATTCGTTACCGTCGTCAGCCAGAATTGCGCATTTTTCAGCCCAAATTGAGGCGTATTCGGACAGGATTCCAAACAGTTAGCAAGCCAAAAGGTAACGGTTGGAAATTTGAAAACAGACATACACTTCAAAACTAATTGTAATTGCTGAGTATCGTTGGCGAATGCTGCTTGTCATTGCGCGCTTATTCGATTCAAAGATATCGCTATGTCTGCCAAGTTAAGCGGTAGCGCACAACTTAAGATTTGCTTACAGTTGGTGGACTCACTGCGAACGAGAACGGGTGTTTTCCTATGCGGTGTTTGCTACAATTTATCCATACACGATGTAGCTGAGCTGATCGGCCACTTCTCTCGAGGTCGCATAAAGCCTTCTACATCCTCAATCAACGACATTTCAAGAAAACCAGCCAATATGTATTCTGCGTAAGCCAGAGGTTGGCCCATGTTAATTGTTTATGTCGCTATTGGCCGCTGGAAAACCGAGTCATGGAATTGCTTGCCACTAACAAATCGTTTAGGCCCTGAACTGCCTCGGTCTTAAAACTCTGAAAGTTCGGGAAAAGCAAAGCTTAGACTGAAAGCAAACAAGTCTCGATAACGCAGAAAATAAATCTGTTAGATGGACGGCAATACGGGAAACGTTTACCAGAAACATCAACCACAACAGCGACAGCAAAATACAAACAAATTGGAAAAAATCCAAAAAATCCAAAAATCAGTCAATCAATTTAAGAAATACTATTGCGGTACCAAACAGCTTGGAAAAAAAACGAAGAAGACCAAGAAATAAAAAGAAAAAGAAATTTAAAAAATCAATCAATCAATAAAAAAATAAAAAATAAACCAAAGCGGGTTAAAAAAAAAACCAAAAAAAAATTAGAACTAAATAAGTCAATCGATTAATTAAAGCAACAAAAATGTTCGGCGTGGCTGGGATTTTCTTCCCGGCCCGAGTTCGAATCTCAATCGGGGGAGAAGTTATTCGACCCCCAAGCCGTTCGAGAATAACCCCTTTAATAACATATTGAGACTTGAACTCACGACCGCCAGATGCGACCCTGGATCAGCCGCGCGCAGCCCATCCCGCAGGACCACCTGGAAATCCCTTGGGTTGTTGCTAACAAATTAAGATGTGTATAGTACGTGCTGATATGCTAGTTTCCGGTTCCGCTTAGTCAAAGAGTGGGACTGTATTCTGCTAGTTATAGACCTGAGGCTAGAAACTCCAGCGTTATATATTCGTTACCGTCGTCAGCCAGAATTGCGCATTTTTCAGCCCAAATTGAGGCGTATTCGGACAGGATTCCAAACAGTTAGCAAGCCAAAAGGTAACGGTTGGAAATTTGAAAACAGACATACACTTCAAAACTAATTGTAATTGCTGAGTATCGTTGGCGAATGCTGCTTGTCATTGCGCGCTTATTCGATTCAAAGATATCGCTATGTCTGCCAAGTTAAGCGGTAGCGCACAACTTAAGATTTGCTCACAGTTGGTGGACTCACTGCGAACGAGAACGGGTGTTTTCCTATGCGGTGTTTGCTACAATTTATCCATACACGATGTAGCTGAGCTGATCGGCCACTTCTCTCGAGGTCGCATAAAGCCTTCTACATCCTCAATCAACGACATTTCAAGAAAACCAGCCAATATGTATTCTGCGTAAGCCAGAGGTTGGCCCATGTTAATTGTTTATGTCGCTATTGGCCGCTGGAAAACCGAGTCATGGAATTGCTTGCCACTAACAAATCGTTTAGGCCCTGAACTGCCTCGGTCTTAAAACTCTGAAAGTTCGGGAAAAGCAAAGCTTAGACTGAAAGCAAACAAGTCTCGATAACGCAGAAAATAAATCTGTTAGATGGACGGCAATACGGGAAACGTTTACCAGAAACATCAACCACAACAGCGACAGCAAAATACAAACAAATTGGAAAAAATCCAAAAAATCCAAAAATCAGTCAATCAATTTAAGAAATACTATTGCGGTACCAAACAGCTTGGAAAAAAAACGAAGAAGACCAAGAAATAAAAAGAAAAAGAAATTTAAAAAATCAATCAATCAATAAAAAAATAAAAAATAAACCAAAGCGGGTTAAAAAAAAAACCAAAAAAAAATTAGAACTAAATAAGTCAATCGATTAATTAAAGCAACAAAAATGTTCGGCGTGGCTGGGATTTTCTTCCCGGCCCGAGTTCGAATCTCAATCGGGGGAGAAGTTATTCGACCCCCAAGCCGTTCGAGAATAACCCCTTTAATAACATATTGAGACTTGAACTCACGACCGCCAGATGCGACCCTGGATCAGCCGCGCGCAGCCCATCCCGCAGGACCACCTGGAAATCCCTTGGGTTGTTGCTAACAAATTAAGATGTGTATAGTACGTGCTGATATGCTAGTTTCCGGTTCCGCTTAGTCAAAGAGTGGGACTGTATTCTGCTAGTTATAGACCTGAGGCTAGAAACTCCAGCGTTATATATTCGTTACCGTCGTCAGCCAGAATTGCGCATTTTTCAGCCCAAATTGAGGCGTATTCGGACAGGATTCCAAACAGTTAGCAAGCCAAAAGGTAACGGTTGGAAATTTGAAAACAGACATACACTTCAAAACTAATTGTAATTGCTGAGTATCGTTGGCGAATGCTGCTTGTCATTGCGCGCTTATTCGATTCAAAGATATCGCTATGTCTGCCAAGTTAAGCGGTAGCGCACAACTTAAGATTTGCTTACAGTTGGTGGACTCACTGCGAACGAGAACGGGTGTTTTCCTATGCGGTGTTTGCTACAATTTATCCATACACGATGTAGCTGAGCTGATCGGCCACTTCTCTCGAGGTCGCATAAAGCCTTCTACATCCTCAATCAACGACATTTCAAGAAAACCAGCCAATATGTATTCTGCGTAAGCCAGAGGTTGGCCCATGTTAATTGTTTATGTCGCTATTGGCCGCTGGAAAACCGAGTCATGGAATTGCTTGCCACTAACAAATCGTTTAGGCCCTGAACTGCCTCGGTCTTAAAACTCTGAAAGTTCGGGAAAAGCAAAGCTTAGACTGAAAGCAAACAAGTCTCGATAACGCAGAAAATAAATCTGTTAGATGGACGGCAATACGGGAAACGTTTACCAGAAACATCAACCACAACAGCGACAGCAAAATACAAACAAATTGGAAAAAATCCAAAAAATCCAAAAATCAGTCAATCAATTTAAGAAATACTATTGCGGTACCAAACAGCTTGGAAAAAAAACGAAGAAGACCAAGAAATAAAAAGAAAAAGAAATTTAAAAAATCAATCAATCAATAAAAAAATAAAAAATAAACCAAAGCGGGTTAAAAAAAAAACCAAAAAAAAATTAGAACTAAATAAGTCAATCGATTAATTAAAGCAACAAAAATGTTCGGCGTGGCTGGGATTTTCTTCCCGGCCCGAGTTCGAATCTCAATCGGGGGAGAAGTTATTCGACCCCCAAGCCGTTCGAGAATAACCCCTTTAATAACATATTGAGACTTGAACTCACGACCGCCAGATGCGACCCTGGATCAGCCGCGCGCAGCCCATCCCGCAGGACCACCTGGAAATCCCTTGGGTTGTTGCTAACAAATTAAGATGTGTATAGTACGTGCTGATATGCTAGTTTCCGGTTCCGCTTAGTCAAAGAGTGGGACTGTATTCTGCTAGTTATAGACCTGAGGCTAGAAACTCCAGCGTTATATATTCGTTACCGTCGTCAGCCAGAATTGCGCATTTTTCAGCCCAAATTGAGGCGTATTCGGACAGGATTCCAAACAGTTAGCAAGCCAAAAGGTAACGGTTGGAAATTTGAAAACAGACATACACTTCAAAACTAATTGTAATTGCTGAGTATCGTTGGCGAATGCTGCTTGTCATTGCGCGCTTATTCGATTCAAAGATATCGCTATGTCTGCCAAGTTAAGCGGTAGCGCACAACTTAAGATTTGCTTACAGTTGGTGGACTCACTGCGAACGAGAACGGGTGTTTTCCTATGCGGTGTTTGCTACAATTTATCCATACACGATGTAGCTGAGCTGATCGGCCACTTCTCTCGAGGTCGCATAAAGCCTTCTACATCCTCAATCAACGACATTTCAAGAAAACCAGCCAATATGTATTCTGCGTAAGCCAGAGGTTGGCCCATGTTAATTGTTTATGTCGCTATTGGCCGCTGGAAAACCGAGTCATGGAATTGCTTGCCACTAACAAATCGTTTAGGCCCTGAACTGCCTCGGTCTTAAAACTCTGAAAGTTCGGGAAAAGCAAAGCTTAGACTGAAAGCAAACAAGTCTCGATAACGCAGAAAATAAATCTGTTAGATGGACGGCAATACGGGAAACGTTTACCAGAAACATCAACCACAACAGCGACAGCAAAATACAAACAAATTGGAAAAAATCCAAAAAATCCAAAAATCAGTCAATCAATTTAAGAAATACTATTGCGGTACCAAACAGCTTGGAAAAAAAACGAAGAAGACCAAGAAATAAAAAGAAAAAGAAATTTAAAAAATCAATCAATCAATAAAAAAATAAAAAATAAACCAAAGCGGGTTAAAAAAAAAACCAAAAAAAAATTAGAACTAAATAAGTCAATCGATTAATTAAAGCAACAAAAATGTTCGGCGTGGCTGGGATTTTCTTCCCGGCCCGAGTTCGAATCTCAATCGGGGGAGAAGTTATTCGACCCCCAAGCCGTTCGAGAATAACCCCTTTAATAACATATTGAGACTTGAACTCACGACCGCCAGATGCGACCCTGGATCAGCCGCGCGCAGCCCATCCCGCAGGACCACCTGGAAATCCCTTGGGTTGTTGCTAACAAATTAAGATGTGTATAGTACGTGCTGATATGCTAGTTTCCGGTTCCGCTTAGTCAAAGAGTGGGACTGTATTCTGCTAGTTATAGACCTGAGGCTAGAAACTCCAGCGTTATATATTCGTTACCGTCGTCAGCCAGAATTGCGCATTTTTCAGCCCAAATTGAGGCGTATTCGGACAGGATTCCAAACAGTTAGCAAGCCAAAAGGTAACGGTTGGAAATTTGAAAACAGACATACACTTCAAAACTAATTGTAATTGCTGAGTATCGTTGGCGAATGCTGCTTGTCATTGCGCGCTTATTCGATTCAAAGATATCGCTATGTCTGCCAAGTTAAGCGGTAGCGCACAACTTAAGATTTGCTTACAGTTGGTGGACTCACTGCGAACGAGAACGGGTGTTTTCCTATGCGGTGTTTGCTACAATTTATCCATACACGATGTAGCTGAGCTGATCGGCCACTTCTCTCGAGGTCGCATAAAGCCTTCTACATCCTCAATCAACGACATTTCAAGAAAACCAGCCAATATGTATTCTGCGTAAGCCAGAGGTTGGCCCATGTTAATTGTTTATGTCGCTATTGGCCGCTGGAAAACCGAGTCATGGAATTGCTTGCCACTAACAAATCGTTTAGGCCCTGAACTGCCTCGGTCTTAAAACTCTGAAAGTTCGGGAAAAGCAAAGCTTAGACTGAAAGCAAACAAGTCTCGATAACGCAGAAAATAAATCTGTTAGATGGACGGCAATACGGGAAACGTTTACCAGAAACATCAACCACAACAGCGACAGCAAAATACAAACAAATTGGAAAAAATCCAAAAAATCCAAAAATCAGTCAATCAATTTAAGAAATACTATTGCGGTACCAAACAGCTTGGAAAAAAAACGAAGAAGACCAAGAAATAAAAAGAAAAAGAAATTTAAAAAATCAATCAATCAATAAAAAAATAAAAAATAAACCAAAGCGGGTTAAAAAAAAAAACCAAAAAAAAATTAGAACTAAATAAGTCAATCGATTAATTAAAGCAACAAAAATGTTCGGCGTGGCTGGGATTTTCTTCCCGGCCCGAGTTCGAATCTCAATCGGGGGAGAAGTTATTCGACCCCCAAGCCGTTCGAGAATAACCCCTTTAATAACATATTGAGACTTGAACTCACGACCGCCAGATGCGACCCTGGATCAGCCGCGCGCAGCCCATCCCGCAGGACCACCTGGAAATCCCTTGGGTTGTTGCTAACAAATTAAGATGTGTATAGTACGTGCTGATATGCTAGTTTCCGGTTCCGCTTAGTCAAAGAGTGGGACTGTATTCTGCTAGTTATAGACCTGAGGCTAGAAACTCCAGCGTTATATATTCGTTACCGTCGTCAGCCAGAATTGCGCATTTTTCAGCCCAAATTGAGGCGTATTCGGACAGGATTCCAAACAGTTAGCAAGCCAAAAGGTAACGGTTGGAAATTTGAAAACAGACATACACTTCAAAACTAATTGTAATTGCTGAGTATCGTTGGCGAATGCTGCTTGTCATTGCGCGCTTATTCGATTCAAAGATATCGCTATGTCTGCCAAGTTAAGCGGTAGCGCACAACTTAAGATTTGCTTACAGTTGGTGGACTCACTGCGAACGAGAACGGGTGTTTTCCTATGCGGTGTTTGCTACAATTTATCCATACACGATGTAGCTGAGCTGATCGGCCACTTCTCTCGAGGTCGCATAAAGCCTTCTACATCCTCAATCAACGACATTTCAAGAAAACCAGCCAATATGTATTCTGCGTAAGCCAGAGGTTGGCCCATGTTAATTGTTTATGTCGCTATTGGCCGCTGGAAAACCGAGTCATGGAATTGCTTGCCACTAACAAATCGTTTAGGCCCTGAACTGCCTCGGTCTTAAAACTCTGAAAGTTCGGGAAAAGCAAAGCTTAGACTGAAAGCAAACAAGTCTCGATAACGCAGAAAATAAATCTGTTAGATGGACGGCAATACGGGAAACGTTTACCAGAAACATCAACCACAACAGCGACAGCAAAATACAAACAAATTGGAAAAAATCCAAAAAATCCAAAAATCAGTCAATCAATTTAAGAAATACTATTGCGGTACCAAACAGCTTGGAAAAAAAACGAAGAAGACCAAGAAATAAAAAGAAAAAGAAATTTAAAAAATCAATCAATCAATAAAAAAATAAAAAATAAACCAAAGCGGGTTAAAAAAAAAAACCAAAAAAAAATTAGAACTAAATAAGTCAATCGATTAATTAAAGCAACAAAAATGTTCGGCGTGGCTGGGATTTTCTTCCCGGCCCGAGTTCGAATCTCAATCGGGGGAGAAGTTATTCGACCCCCAAGCCGTTCGAGAATAACCCCTTTAATAACATATTGAGACTTGAACTCACGACCGCCAGATGCGACCCTGGATCAGCCGCGCGCAGCCCATCCCGCAGGACCACCTGGAAATCCCTTGGGTTGTTGCTAACAAATTAAGATGTGTATAGTACGTGCTGATATGCTAGTTTCCGGTTCCGCTTAGTCAAAGAGTGGGACTGTATTCTGCTAGTTATAGACCTGAGGCTAGAAACTCCAGCGTTATATATTCGTTACCGTCGTCAGCCAGAATTGCGCATTTTTCAGCCCAAATTGAGGCGTATTCGGACAGGATTCCAAACAGTTAGCAAGCCAAAAGGTAACGGTTGGAAATTTGAAAACAGACATACACTTCAAAACTAATTGTAATTGCTGAGTATCGTTGGCGAATGCTGCTTGTCATTGCGCGCTTATTCGATTCAAAGATATCGCTATGTCTGCCAAGTTAAGCGGTAGCGCACAACTTAAGATTTGCTTACAGTTGGTGGACTCACTGCGAACGAGAACGGGTGTTTTCCTATGCGGTGTTTGCTACAATTTATCCATACACGATGTAGCTGAGCTGATCGGCCACTTCTCTCGAGGTCGCATAAAGCCTTCTACATCCTCAATCAACGACATTTCAAGAAAACCAGCCAATATGTATTCTGCGTAAGCCAGAGGTTGGCCCATGTTAATTGTTTATGTCGCTATTGGCCGCTGGAAAACCGAGTCATGGAATTGCTTGCCACTAACAAATCGTTTAGGCCCTGAACTGCCTCGGTCTTAAAACTCTGAAAGTTCGGGAAAAGCAAAGCTTAGACTGAAAGCAAACAAGTCTCGATAACGCAGAAAATAAATCTGTTAGATGGACGGCAATACGGGAAACGTTTACCAGAAACATCAACCACAACAGCGACAGCAAAATACAAACAAATTGGAAAAAATCCAAAAAATCCAAAAATCAGTCAATCAATTTAAGAAATACTATTGCGGTACCAAACAGCTTGGAAAAAAAACGAAGAAGACCAAGAAATAAAAAGAAAAAGAAATTTAAAAAATCAATCAATCAATAAAAAAATAAAAAATAAACCAAAGCGGGTTAAAAAAAAAACCAAAAAAAAATTAGAACTAAATAAGTCAATCGATTAATTAAAGCAACAAAAATGTTCGGCGTGGCTGGGATTTTCTTCCCGGCCCGAGTTCGAATCTCAATCGGGGGAGAAGTTATTCGACCCCCAAGCCGTTCGAGAATAACCCCTTTAATAACATATTGAGACTTGAACTCACGACCGCCAGATGCGACCCTGGATCAGCCGCGCGCAGCCCATCCCGCAGGACCACCTGGAAATCCCTTGGGTTGTTGCTAACAAATTAAGATGTGTATAGTACGTGCTGATATGCTAGTTTCCGGTTCCGCTTAGTCAAAGAGTGGGACTGTATTCTGCTAGTTATAGACCTGAGGCTAGAAACTCCAGCGTTATATATTCGTTACCGTCGTCAGCCAGAATTGCGCATTTTTCAGCCCAAATTGAGGCGTATTCGGACAGGATTCCAAACAGTTAGCAAGCCAAAAGGTAACGGTTGGAAATTTGAAAACAGACATACACTTCAAAACTAATTGTAATTGCTGAGTATCGTTGGCGAATGCTGCTTGTCATTGCGCGCTTATTCGATTCAAAGATATCGCTATGTCTGCCAAGTTAAGCGGTAGCGCACAACTTAAGATTTGCTTACAGTTGGTGGACTCACTGCGAACGAGAACGGGTGTTTTCCTATGCGGTGTTTGCTACAATTTATCCATACACGATGTAGCTGAGCTGATCGGCCACTTCTCTCGAGGTCGCATAAAGCCTTCTACATCCTCAATCAACGACATTTCAAGAAAACCAGCCAATATGTATTCTGCGTAAGCCAGAGGTTGGCCCATGTTAATTGTTTATGTCGCTATTGGCCGCTGGAAAACCGAGTCATGGAATTGCTTGCCACTAACAAATCGTTTAGGCCCTGAACTGCCTCGGTCTTAAAACTCTGAAAGTTCGGGAAAAGCAAAGCTTAGACTGAAAGCAAACAAGTCTCGATAACGCAGAAAATAAATCTGTTAGATGGACGGCAATACGGGAAACGTTTACCAGAAACATCAACCACAACAGCGACAGCAAAATACAAACAAATTGGAAAAAATCCAAAAAATCCAAAAATCAGTCAATCAATTTAAGAAATACTATTGCGGTACCAAACAGCTTGGAAAAAAAACGAAGAAGACCAAGAAATAAAAAGAAAAAGAAATTTAAAAAATCAATCAATCAATAAAAAAATAAAAAATAAACCAAAGCGGGTTAAAAAAAAAACCAAAAAAAAATTAGAACTAAATAAGTCAATCGATTAATTAAAGCAACAAAAATGTTCGGCGTGGCTGGGATTTTCTTCCCGGCCCGAGTTCGAATCTCAATCGGGGGAGAAGTTATTCGACCCCCAAGCCGTTCGAGAATAACCCCTTTAATAACATATTGAGACTTGAACTCACGACCGCCAGATGCGACCCTGGATCAGCCGCGCGCAGCCCATCCCGCAGGACCACCTGGAAATCCCTTGGGTTGTTGCTAACAAATTAAGATGTGTATAGTACGTGCTGATATGCTAGTTTCCGGTTCCGCTTAGTCAAAGAGTGGGACTGTATTCTGCTAGTTATAGACCTGAGGCTAGAAACTCCAGCGTTATATATTCGTTACCGTCGTCAGCCAGAATTGCGCATTTTTCAGCCCAAATTGAGGCGTATTCGGACAGGATTCCAAACAGTTAGCAAGCCAAAAGGTAACGGTTGGAAATTTGAAAACAGACATACACTTCAAAACTAATTGTAATTGCTGAGTATCGTTGGCGAATGCTGCTTGTCATTGCGCGCTTATTCGATTCAAAGATATCGCTATGTCTGCCAAGTTAAGCGGTAGCGCACAACTTAAGATTTGCTTACAGTTGGTGGACTCACTGCGAACGAGAACGGGTGTTTTCCTATGCGGTGTTTGCTACAATTTATCCATACACGATGTAGCTGAGCTGATCGGCCACTTCTCTCGAGGTCGCATAAAGCCTTCTACATCCTCAATCAACGACATTTCAAGAAAACCAGCCAATATGTATTCTGCGTAAGCCAGAGGTTGGCCCATGTTAATTGTTTATGTCGCTATTGGCCGCTGGAAAACCGAGTCATGGAATTGCTTGCCACTAACAAATCGTTTAGGCCCTGAACTGCCTCGGTCTTAAAACTCTGAAAGTTCGGGAAAAGCAAAGCTTAGACTGAAAGCAAACAAGTCTCGATAACGCAGAAAATAAATCTGTTAGATGGACGGCAATACGGGAAACGTTTACCAGAAACATCAACCACAACAGCGACAGCAAAATACAAACAAATTGGAAAAAATCCAAAAAATCCAAAAATCAGTCAATCAATTTAAGAAATACTATTGCGGTACCAAACAGCTTGGAAAAAAAACGAAGAAGACCAAGAAATAAAAAGAAAAAGAAATTTAAAAAATCAATCAATCAATAAAAAAATAAAAAATAAACCAAAGCGGGTTAAAAAAAAAAACCAAAAAAAAATTAGAACTAAATAAGTCAATCGATTAATTAAAGCAACAAAAATGTTCGGCGTGGCTGGGATTTTCTTCCCGGCCCGAGTTCGAATCTCAATCGGGGGAGAAGTTATTCGACCCCCAAGCCGTTCGAGAATAACCCCTTTAATAACATATTGAGACTTGAACTCACGACCGCCAGATGCGACCCTGGATCAGCCGCGCGCAGCCCATCCCGCAGGACCACCTGGAAATCCCTTGGGTTGTTGCTAACAAATTAAGATGTGTATAGTACGTGCTGATATGCTAGTTTCCGGTTCCGCTTAGTCAAAGAGTGGGACTGTATTCTGCTAGTTATAGACCTGAGGCTAGAAACTCCAGCGTTATATATTCGTTACCGTCGTCAGCCAGAATTGCGCATTTTTCAGCCCAAATTGAGGCGTATTCGGACAGGATTCCAAACAGTTAGCAAGCCAAAAGGTAACGGTTGGAAATTTGAAAACAGACATACACTTCAAAACTAATTGTAATTGCTGAGTATCGTTGGCGAATGCTGCTTGTCATTGCGCGCTTATTCGATTCAAAGATATCGCTATGTCTGCCAAGTTAAGCGGTAGCGCACAACTTAAGATTTGCTTACAGTTGGTGGACTCACTGCGAACGAGAACGGGTGTTTTCCTATGCGGTGTTTGCTACAATTTATCCATACACGATGTAGCTGAGCTGATCGGCCACTTCTCTCGAGGTCGCATAAAGCCTTCTACATCCTCAATCAACGACATTTCAAGAAAACCAGCCAATATGTATTCTGCGTAAGCCAGAGGTTGGCCCATGTTAATTGTTTATGTCGCTATTGGCCGCTGGAAAACCGAGTCATGGAATTGCTTGCCACTAACAAATCGTTTAGGCCCTGAACTGCCTCGGTCTTAAAACTCTGAAAGTTCGGGAAAAGCAAAGCTTAGACTGAAAGCAAACAAGTCTCGATAACGCAGAAAATAAATCTGTTAGATGGACGGCAATACGGGAAACGTTTACCAGAAACATCAACCACAACAGCGACAGCAAAATACAAACAAATTGGAAAAAATCCAAAAAATCCAAAAATCAGTCAATCAATTTAAGAAATACTATTGCGGTACCAAACAGCTTGGAAAAAAAACGAAGAAGACCAAGAAATAAAAAGAAAAAGAAATTTAAAAAATCAATCAATCAATAAAAAAATAAAAAATAAACCAAAGCGGGTTAAAAAAAAAACCAAAAAAAAATTAGAACTAAATAAGTCAATCGATTAATTAAAGCAACAAAAATGTTCGGCGTGGCTGGGATTTTCTTCCCGGCCCGAGTTCGAATCTCAATCGGGGGAGAAGTTATTCGACCCCCAAGCCGTTCGAGAATAACCCCTTTAATAACATATTGAGACTTGAACTCACGACCGCCAGATGCGACCCTGGATCAGCCGCGCGCAGCCCATCCCGCAGGACCACCTGGAAATCCCTTGGGTTGTTGCTAACAAATTAAGATGTGTATAGTACGTGCTGATATGCTAGTTTCCGGTTCCGCTTAGTCAAAGAGTGGGACTGTATTCTGCTAGTTATAGACCTGAGGCTAGAAACTCCAGCGTTATATATTCGTTACCGTCGTCAGCCAGAATTGCGCATTTTTCAGCCCAAATTGAGGCGTATTCGGACAGGATTCCAAACAGTTAGCAAGCCAAAAGGTAACGGTTGGAAATTTGAAAACAGACATACACTTCAAAACTAATTGTAATTGCTGAGTATCGTTGGCGAATGCTGCTTGTCATTGCGCGCTTATTCGATTCAAAGATATCGCTATGTCTGCCAAGTTAAGCGGTAGCGCACAACTTAAGATTTGCTTACAGTTGGTGGACTCACTGCGAACGAGAACGGGTGTTTTCCTATGCGGTGTTTGCTACAATTTATCCATACACGATGTAGCTGAGCTGATCGGCCACTTCTCTCGAGGTCGCATAAAGCCTTCTACATCCTCAATCAACGACATTTCAAGAAAACCAGCCAATATGTATTCTGCGTAAGCCAGAGGTTGGCCCATGTTAATTGTTTATGTCGCTATTGGCCGCTGGAAAACCGAGTCATGGAATTGCTTGCCACTAACAAATCGTTTAGGCCCTGAACTGCCTCGGTCTTAAAACTCTGAAAGTTCGGGAAAAGCAAAGCTTAGACTGAAAGCAAACAAGTCTCGATAACGCAGAAAATAAATCTGTTAGATGGACGGCAATACGGGAAACGTTTACCAGAAACATCAACCACAACAGCGACAGCAAAATACAAACAAATTGGAAAAAATCCAAAAAATCCAAAAATCAGTCAATCAATTTAAGAAATACTATTGCGGTACCAAACAGCTTGGAAAAAAAACGAAGAAGACCAAGAAATAAAAAGAAAAAGAAATTTAAAAAATCAATCAATCAATAAAAAAATAAAAAATAAACCAAAGCGGGTTAAAAAAAAAACCAAAAAAAAATTAGAACTAAATAAGTCAATCGATTAATTAAAGCAACAAAAATGTTCGGCGTGGCTGGGATTTTCTTCCCGGCCCGAGTTCGAATCTCAATCGGGGGAGAAGTTATTCGACCCCCAAGCCGTTCGAGAATAACCCCTTTAATAACATATTGAGACTTGAACTCACGACCGCCAGATGCGACCCTGGATCAGCCGCGCGCAGCCCATCCCGCAGGACCACCTGGAAATCCCTTGGGTTGTTGCTAACAAATTAAGATGTGTATAGTACGTGCTGATATGCTAGTTTCCGGTTCCGCTTAGTCAAAGAGTGGGACTGTATTCTGCTAGTTATAGACCTGAGGCTAGAAACTCCAGCGTTATATATTCGTTACCGTCGTCAGCCAGAATTGCGCATTTTTCAGCCCAAATTGAGGCGTATTCGGACAGGATTCCAAACAGTTAGCAAGCCAAAAGGTAACGGTTGGAAATTTGAAAACAGACATACACTTCAAAACTAATTGTAATTGCTGAGTATCGTTGGCGAATGCTGCTTGTCATTGCGCGCTTATTCGATTCAAAGATATCGCTATGTCTGCCAAGTTAAGCGGTAGCGCACAACTTAAGATTTGCTTACAGTTGGTGGACTCACTGCGAACGAGAACGGGTGTTTTCCTATGCGGTGTTTGCTACAATTTATCCATACACGATGTAGCTGAGCTGATCGGCCACTTCTCTCGAGGTCGCATAAAGCCTTCTACATCCTCAATCAACGACATTTCAAGAAAACCAGCCAATATGTATTCTGCGTAAGCCAGAGGTTGGCCCATGTTAATTGTTTATGTCGCTATTGGCCGCTGGAAAACCGAGTCATGGAATTGCTTGCCACTAACAAATCGTTTAGGCCCTGAACTGCCTCGGTCTTAAAACTCTGAAAGTTCGGGAAAAGCAAAGCTTAGACTGAAAGCAAACAAGTCTCGATAACGCAGAAAATAAATCTGTTAGATGGACGGCAATACGGGAAACGTTTACCAGAAACATCAACCACAACAGCGACAGCAAAATACAAACAAATTGGAAAAAATCCAAAAAATCCAAAAATCAGTCAATCAATTTAAGAAATACTATTGCGGTACCAAACAGCTTGGAAAAAAAACGAAGAAGACCAAGAAATAAAAAGAAAAAGAAATTTAAAAAATCAATCAATCAATAAAAAAATAAAAAATAAACCAAAGCGGGTTAAAAAAAAAACCAAAAAAAAATTAGAACTAAATAAGTCAATCGATTAATTAAAGCAACAAAAATGTTCGGCGTGGCTGGGATTTTCTTCCCGGCCCGAGTTCGAATCTCAATCGGGGGAGAAGTTATTCGACCCCCAAGCCGTTCGAGAATAACCCCTTTAATAACATATTGAGACTTGAACTCACGACCGCCAGATGCGACCCTGGATCAGCCGCGCGCAGCCCATCCCGCAGGACCACCTGGAAATCCCTTGGGTTGTTGCTAACAAATTAAGATGTGTATAGTACGTGCTGATATGCTAGTTTCCGGTTCCGCTTAGTCAAAGAGTGGGACTGTATTCTGCTAGTTATAGACCTGAGGCTAGAAACTCCAGCGTTATATATTCGTTACCGTCGTCAGCCAGAATTGCGCATTTTTCAGCCCAAATTGAGGCGTATTCGGACAGGATTCCAAACAGTTAGCAAGCCAAAAGGTAACGGTTGGAAATTTGAAAACAGACATACACTTCAAAACTAATTGTAATTGCTGAGTATCGTTGGCGAATGCTGCTTGTCATTGCGCGCTTATTCGATTCAAAGATATCGCTATGTCTGCCAAGTTAAGCGGTAGCGCACAACTTAAGATTTGCTTACAGTTGGTGGACTCACTGCGAACGAGAACGGGTGTTTTCCTATGCGGTGTTTGCTACAATTTATCCATACACGATGTAGCTGAGCTGATCGGCCACTTCTCTCGAGGTCGCATAAAGCCTTCTACATCCTCAATCAACGACATTTCAAGAAAACCAGCCAATATGTATTCTGCGTAAGCCAGAGGTTGGCCCATGTTAATTGTTTATGTCGCTATTGGCCGCTGGAAAACCGAGTCATGGAATTGCTTGCCACTAACAAATCGTTTAGGCCCTGAACTGCCTCGGTCTTAAAACTCTGAAAGTTCGGGAAAAGCAAAGCTTAGACTGAAAGCAAACAAGTCTCGATAACGCAGAAAATAAATCTGTTAGATGGACGGCAATACGGGAAACGTTTACCAGAAACATCAACCACAACAGCGACAGCAAAATACAAACAAATTGGAAAAAATCCAAAAAATCCAAAAATCAGTCAATCAATTTAAGAAATACTATTGCGGTACCAAACAGCTTGGAAAAAAAACGAAGAAGACCAAGAAATAAAAAGAAAAAGAAGTTTAAAAAATCAATCAATCAATAAAAAAATAAAAAATAAACCAAAGCGGGTTAAAAAAAAAAACCAAAAAAAAATTAGAACTAAATAAGTCAATCGATTAATTAAAGCAACAAAAATGTTCGGCGTGGCTGGGATTTTCTTCCCGGCCCGAGTTCGAATCTCAATCGGGGGAGAAGTTATTCGACCCCCAAGCCGTTCGAGAATAACCCCTTTAATAACATATTGAGACTTGAACTCACGACCGCCAGATGCGACCCTGGATCAGCCGCGCGCAGCCCATCCCGCAGGACCACCTGGAAATCCCTTGGGTTGTTGCTAACAAATTAAGATGTGTATAGTACGTGCTGATATGCTAGTTTCCGGTTCCGCTTAGTCAAAGAGTGGGACTGTATTCTGCTAGTTATAGACCTGAGGCTAGAAACTCCAGCGTTATATATTCGTTACCGTCGTCAGCCAGAATTGCGCATTTTTCAGCCCAAATTGAGGCGTATTCGGACAGGATTCCAAACAGTTAGCAAGCCAAAAGGTAACGGTTGGAAATTTGAAAACAGACATACACTTCAAAACTAATTGTAATTGCTGAGTATCGTTGGCGAATGCTGCTTGTCATTGCGCGCTTATTCGATTCAAAGATATCGCTATGTCTGCCAAGTTAAGCGGTAGCGCACAACTTAAGATTTGCTTACAGTTGGTGGACTCACTGCGAACGAGAACGGGTGTTTTCCTATGCGGTGTTTGCTACAATTTATCCATACACGATGTAGCTGAGCTGATCGGCCACTTCTCTCGAGGTCGCATAAAGCCTTCTACATCCTCAATCAACGACATTTCAAGAAAACCAGCCAATATGTATTCTGCGTAAGCCAGAGGTTGGCCCATGTTAATTGTTTATGTCGCTATTGGCCGCTGGAAAACCGAGTCATGGAATTGCTTGCCACTAACAAATCGTTTAGGCCCTGAACTGCCTCGGTCTTAAAACTCTGAAAGTTCGGGAAAAGCAAAGCTTAGACTGAAAGCAAACAAGTCTCGATAACGCAGAAAATAAATCTGTTAGATGGACGGCAATACGGGAAACGTTTACCAGAAACATCAACCACAACAGCGACAGCAAAATACAAACAAATTGGAAAAAATCCAAAAAATCCAAAAATCAGTCAATCAATTTAAGAAATACTATTGCGGTACCAAACAGCTTGGAAAAAAAACGAAGAAGACCAAGAAATAAAAAGAAAAAGAAATTTAAAAAATCAATCAATCAATAAAAAAATAAAAAATAAACCAAAGCGGGTTAAAAAAAAAACCAAAAAAAAATTAGAACTAAATAAGTCAATCGATTAATTAAAGCAACAAAAATGTTCGGCGTGGCTGGGATTTTCTTCCCGGCCCGAGTTCGAATCTCAATCGGGGGAGAAGTTATTCGACCCCCAAGCCGTTCGAGAATAACCCCTTTAATAACATATTGAGACTTGAACTCACGACCGCCAGATGCGACCCTGGATCAGCCGCGCGCAGCCCATCCCGCAGGACCACCTGGAAATCCCTTGGGTTGTTGCTAACAAATTAAGATGTGTATAGTACGTGCTGATATGCTAGTTTCCGGTTCCGCTTAGTCAAAGAGTGGGACTGTATTCTGCTAGTTATAGACCTGAGGCTAGAAACTCCAGCGTTATATATTCGTTACCGTCGTCAGCCAGAATTGCGCATTTTTCAGCCCAAATTGAGGCGTATTCGGACAGGATTCCAAACAGTTAGCAAGCCAAAAGGTAACGGTTGGAAATTTGAAAACAGACATACACTTCAAAACTAATTGTAATTGCTGAGTATCGTTGGCGAATGCTGCTTGTCATTGCGCGCTTATTCGATTCAAAGATATCGCTATGTCTGCCAAGTTAAGCGGTAGCGCACAACTTAAGATTTGCTTACAGTTGGTGGACTCACTGCGAACGAGAACGGGTGTTTTCCTATGCGGTGTTTGCTACAATTTATCCATACACGATGTAGCTGAGCTGATCGGCCACTTCTCTCGAGGTCGCATAAAGCCTTCTACATCCTCAATCAACGACATTTCAAGAAAACCAGCCAATATGTATTCTGCGTAAGCCAGAGGTTGGCCCATGTTAATTGTTTATGTCGCTATTGGCCGCTGGAAAACCGAGTCATGGAATTGCTTGCCACTAACAAATCGTTTAGGCCCTGAACTGCCTCGGTCTTAAAACTCTGAAAGTTCGGGAAAAGCAAAGCTTAGACTGAAAGCAAACAAGTCTCGATAACGCAGAAAATAAATCTGTTAGATGGACGGCAATACGGGAAACGTTTACCAGAAACATCAACCACAACAGCGACAGCAAAATACAAACAAATTGGAAAAAATCCAAAAAATCCAAAAATCAGTCAATCAATTTAAGAAATACTATTGCGGTACCAAACAGCTTGGAAAAAAAACGAAGAAGACCAAGAAATAAAAAGAAAAAGAAATTTAAAAAATCAATCAATCAATAAAAAAATAAAAAATAAACCAAAGCGGGTTAAAAAAAAAACCAAAAAAAAATTAGAACTAAATAAGTCAATCGATTAATTAAAGCAACAAAAATGTTCGGCGTGGCTGGGATTTTCTTCCCGGCCCGAGTTCGAATCTCAATCGGGGGAGAAGTTATTCGACCCCCAAGCCGTTCGAGAATAACCCCTTTAATAACATATTGAGACTTGAACTCACGACCGCCAGATGCGACCCTGGATCAGCCGCGCGCAGCCCATCCCGCAGGACCACCTGGAAATCCCTTGGGTTGTTGCTAACAAATTAAGATGTGTATAGTACGTGCTGATATGCTAGTTTCCGGTTCCGCTTAGTCAAAGAGTGGGACTGTATTCTGCTAGTTATAGACCTGAGGCTAGAAACTCCAGCGTTATATATTCGTTACCGTCGTCAGCCAGAATTGCGCATTTTTCAGCCCAAATTGAGGCGTATTCGGACAGGATTCCAAACAGTTAGCAAGCCAAAAGGTAACGGTTGGAAATTTGAAAACAGACATACACTTCAAAACTAATTGTAATTGCTGAGTATCGTTGGCGAATGCTGCTTGTCATTGCGCGCTTATTCGATTCAAAGATATCGCTATGTCTGCCAAGTTAAGCGGTAGCGCACAACTTAAGATTTGCTTACAGTTGGTGGACTCACTGCGAACGAGAACGGGTGTTTTCCTATGCGGTGTTTGCTACAATTTATCCATACACGATGTAGCTGAGCTGATCGGCCACTTCTCTCGAGGTCGCATAAAGCCTTCTACATCCTCAATCAACGACATTTCAAGAAAACCAGCCAATATGTATTCTGCGTAAGCCAGAGGTTGGCCCATGTTAATTGTTTATGTCGCTATTGGCCGCTGGAAAACCGAGTCATGGAATTGCTTGCCACTAACAAATCGTTTAGGCCCTGAACTGCCTCGGTCTTAAAACTCTGAAAGTTCGGGAAAAGCAAAGCTTAGACTGAAAGCAAACAAGTCTCGATAACGCAGAAAATAAATCTGTTAGATGGACGGCAATACGGGAAACGTTTACCAGAAACATCAACCACAACAGCGACAGCAAAATACAAACAAATTGGAAAAAATCCAAAAAATCCAAAAATCAGTCAATCAATTTAAGAAATACTATTGCGGTACCAAACAGCTTGGAAAAAAAACGAAGAAGACCAAGAAATAAAAAGAAAAAGAAATTTAAAAAATCAATCAATCAATAAAAAAATAAAAAATAAACCAAAGCGGGTTAAAAAAAAAACCAAAAAAAAATTAGAACTAAATAAGTCAATCGATTAATTAAAGCAACAAAAATGTTCGGCGTGGCTGGGATTTTCTTCCCGGCCCGAGTTCGAATCTCAATCGGGGGAGAAGTTATTCGACCCCCAAGCCGTTCGAGAATAACCCCTTTAATAACATATTGAGACTTGAACTCACGACCGCCAGATGCGACCCTGGATCAGCCGCGCGCAGCCCATCCCGCAGGACCACCTGGAAATCCCTTGGGTTGTTGCTAACAAATTAAGATGTGTATAGTACGTGCTGATATGCTAGTTTCCGGTTCCGCTTAGTCAAAGAGTGGGACTGTATTCTGCTAGTTATAGACCTGAGGCTAGAAACTCCAGCGTTATATATTCGTTACCGTCGTCAGCCAGAATTGCGCATTTTTCAGCCCAAATTGAGGCGTATTCGGACAGGATTCCAAACAGTTAGCAAGCCAAAAGGTAACGGTTGGAAATTTGAAAACAGACATACACTTCAAAACTAATTGTAATTGCTGAGTATCGTTGGCGAATGCTGCTTGTCATTGCGCGCTTATTCGATTCAAAGATATCGCTATGTCTGCCAAGTTAAGCGGTAGCGCACAACTTAAGATTTGCTTACAGTTGGTGGACTCACTGCGAACGAGAACGGGTGTTTTCCTATGCGGTGTTTGCTACAATTTATCCATACACGATGTAGCTGAGCTGATCGGCCACTTCTCTCGAGGTCGCATAAAGCCTTCTACATCCTCAATCAACGACATTTCAAGAAAACCAGCCAATATGTATTCTGCGTAAGCCAGAGGTTGGCCCATGTTAATTGTTTATGTCGCTATTGGCCGCTGGAAAACCGAGTCATGGAATTGCTTGCCACTAACAAATCGTTTAGGCCCTGAACTGCCTCGGTCTTAAAACTCTGAAAGTTCGGGAAAAGCAAAGCTTAGACTGAAAGCAAACAAGTCTCGATAACGCAGAAAATAAATCTGTTAGATGGACGGCAATACGGGAAACGTTTACCAGAAACATCAACCACAACAGCGACAGCAAAATACAAACAAATTGGAAAAAATCCAAAAAATCCAAAAATCAGTCAATCAATTTAAGAAATACTATTGCGGTACCAAACAGCTTGGAAAAAAAACGAAGAAGACCAAGAAATAAAAAGAAAAAGAAATTTAAAAAATCAATCAATCAATAAAAAAATAAAAAATAAACCAAAGCGGGTTAAAAAAAAAACCAAAAAAAAATTAGAACTAAATAAGTCAATCGATTAATTAAAGCAACAAAAATGTTCGGCGTGGCTGGGATTTTCTTCCCGGCCCGAGTTCGAATCTCAATCGGGGGAGAAGTTATTCGACCCCCAAGCCGTTCGAGAATAACCCCTTTAATAACATATTGAGACTTGAACTCACGACCGCCAGATGCGACCCTGGATCAGCCGCGCGCAGCCCATCCCGCAGGACCACCTGGAAATCCCTTGGGTTGTTGCTAACAAATTAAGATGTGTATAGTACGTGCTGATATGCTAGTTTCCGGTTCCGCTTAGTCAAAGAGTGGGACTGTATTCTGCTAGTTATAGACCTGAGGCTAGAAACTCCAGCGTTATATATTCGTTACCGTCGTCAGCCAGAATTGCGCATTTTTCAGCCCAAATTGAGGCGTATTCGGACAGGATTCCAAACAGTTAGCAAGCCAAAAGGTAACGGTTGGAAATTTGAAAACAGACATACACTTCAAAACTAATTGTAATTGCTGAGTATCGTTGGCGAATGCTGCTTGTCATTGCGCGCTTATTCGATTCAAAGATATCGCTATGTCTGCCAAGTTAAGCGGTAGCGCACAACTTAAGATTTGCTTACAGTTGGTGGACTCACTGCGAACGAGAACGGGTGTTTTCCTATGCGGTGTTTGCTACAATTTATCCATACACGATGTAGCTGAGCTGATCGGCCACTTCTCTCGAGGTCGCATAAAGCCTTCTACATCCTCAATCAACGACATTTCAAGAAAACCAGCCAATATGTATTCTGCGTAAGCCAGAGGTTGGCCCATGTTAATTGTTTATGTCGCTATTGGCCGCTGGAAAACCGAGTCATGGAATTGCTTGCCACTAACAAATCGTTTAGGCCCTGAACTGCCTCGGTCTTAAAACTCTGAAAGTTCGGGAAAAGCAAAGCTTAGACTGAAAGCAAACAAGTCTCGATAACGCAGAAAATAAATCTGTTAGATGGACGGCAATACGGGAAACGTTTACCAGAAACATCAACCACAACAGCGACAGCAAAATACAAACAAATTGGAAAAAATCCAAAAAATCCAAAAATCAGTCAATCAATTTAAGAAATACTATTGCGGTACCAAACAGCTTGGAAAAAAAACGAAGAAGACCAAGAAATAAAAAGAAAAAGAAATTTAAAAAATCAATCAATCAATAAAAAAATAAAAAATAAACCAAAGCGGGTTAAAAAAAAAACCAAAAAAAAATTAGAACTAAATAAGTCAATCGATTAATTAAAGCAACAAAAATGTTCGGCGTGGCTGGGATTTTCTTCCCGGCCCGAGTTCGAATCTCAATCGGGGGAGAAGTTATTCGACCCCCAAGCCGTTCGAGAATAACCCCTTTAATAACATATTGAGACTTGAACTCACGACCGCCAGATGCGACCCTGGATCAGCCGCGCGCAGCCCATCCCGCAGGACCACCTGGAAATCCCTTGGGTTGTTGCTAACAAATTAAGATGTGTATAGTACGTGCTGATATGCTAGTTTCCGGTTCCGCTTAGTCAAAGAGTGGGACTGTATTCTGCTAGTTATAGACCTGAGGCTAGAAACTCCAGCGTTATATATTCGTTACCGTCGTCAGCCAGAATTGCGCATTTTTCAGCCCAAATTGAGGCGTATTCGGACAGGATTCCAAACAGTTAGCAAGCCAAAAGGTAACGGTTGGAAATTTGAAAACAGACATACACTTCAAAACTAATTGTAATTGCTGAGTATCGTTGGCGAATGCTGCTTGTCATTGCGCGCTTATTCGATTCAAAGATATCGCTATGTCTGCCAAGTTAAGCGGTAGCGCACAACTTAAGATTTGCTTACAGTTGGTGGACTCACTGCGAACGAGAACGGGTGTTTTCCTATGCGGTGTTTGCTACAATTTATCCATACACGATGTAGCTGAGCTGATCGGCCACTTCTCTCGAGGTCGCATAAAGCCTTCTACATCCTCAATCAACGACATTTCAAGAAAACCAGCCAATATGTATTCTGCGTAAGCCAGAGGTTGGCCCATGTTAATTGTTTATGTCGCTATTGGCCGCTGGAAAACCGAGTCATGGAATTGCTTGCCACTAACAAATCGTTTAGGCCCTGAACTGCCTCGGTCTTAAAACTCTGAAAGTTCGGGAAAAGCAAAGCTTAGACTGAAAGCAAACAAGTCTCGATAACGCAGAAAATAAATCTGTTAGATGGACGGCAATACGGGAAACGTTTACCAGAAACATCAACCACAACAGCGACAGCAAAATACAAACAAATTGGAAAAAATCCAAAAAATCCAAAAATCAGTCAATCAATTTAAGAAATACTATTGCGGTACCAAACAGCTTGGAAAAAAAACGAAGAAGACCAAGAAATAAAAAGAAAAAGAAATTTAAAAAATCAATCAATCAATAAAAAAATAAAAAATAAACCAAAGCGGGTTAAAAAAAAAACCAAAAAAAAATTAGAACTAAATAAGTCAATCGATTAATTAAAGCAACAAAAATGTTCGGCGTGGCTGGGATTTTCTTCCCGGCCCGAGTTCGAATCTCAATCGGGGGAGAAGTTATTCGACCCCCAAGCCGTTCGAGAATAACCCCTTTAATAACATATTGAGACTTGAACTCACGACCGCCAGATGCGACCCTGGATCAGCCGCGCGCAGCCCATCCCGCAGGACCACCTGGAAATCCCTTGGGTTGTTGCTAACAAATTAAGATGTGTATAGTACGTGCTGATATGCTAGTTTCCGGTTCCGCTTAGTCAAAGAGTGGGACTGTATTCTGCTAGTTATAGACCTGAGGCTAGAAACTCCAGCGTTATATATTCGTTACCGTCGTCAGCCAGAATTGCGCATTTTTCAGCCCAAATTGAGGCGTATTCGGACAGGATTCCAAACAGTTAGCAAGCCAAAAGGTAACGGTTGGAAATTTGAAAACAGACATACACTTCAAAACTAATTGTAATTGCTGAGTATCGTTGGCGAATGCTGCTTGTCATTGCGCGCTTATTCGATTCAAAGATATCGCTATGTCTGCCAAGTTAAGCGGTAGCGCACAACTTAAGATTTGCTTACAGTTGGTGGACTCACTGCGAACGAGAACGGGTGTTTTCCTATGCGGTGTTTGCTACAATTTATCCATACACGATGTAGCTGAGCTGATCGGCCACTTCTCTCGAGGTCGCATAAAGCCTTCTACATCCTCAATCAACGACATTTCAAGAAAACCAGCCAATATGTATTCTGCGTAAGCCAGAGGTTGGCCCATGTTAATTGTTTATGTCGCTATTGGCCGCTGGAAAACCGAGTCATGGAATTGCTTGCCACTAACAAATCGTTTAGGCCCTGAACTGCCTCGGTCTTAAAACTCTGAAAGTTCGGGAAAAGCAAAGCTTAGACTGAAAGCAAACAAGTCTCGATAACGCAGAAAATAAATCTGTTAGATGGACGGCAATACGGGAAACGTTTACCAGAAACATCAACCACAACAGCGACAGCAAAATACAAACAAATTGGAAAAAATCCAAAAAATCCAAAAATCAGTCAATCAATTTAAGAAATACTATTGCGGTACCAAACAGCTTGGAAAAAAAACGAAGAAGACCAAGAAATAAAAAGAAAAAGAAATTTAAAAAATCAATCAATCAATAAAAAAATAAAAAATAAACCAAAGCGGGTTAAAAAAAAAACCAAAAAAAAATTAGAACTAAATAAGTCAATCGATTAATTAAAGCAACAAAAATGTTCGGCGTGGCTGGGATTTTCTTCCCGGCCCGAGTTCGAATCTCAATCGGGGGAGAAGTTATTCGACCCCCAAGCCGTTCGAGAATAACCCCTTTAATAACATATTGAGACTTGAACTCACGACCGCCAGATGCGACCCTGGATCAGCCGCGCGCAGCCCATCCCGCAGGACCACCTGGAAATCCCTTGGGTTGTTGCTAACAAATTAAGATGTGTATAGTACGTGCTGATATGCTAGTTTCCGGTTCCGCTTAGTCAAAGAGTGGGACTGTATTCTGCTAGTTATAGACCTGAGGCTAGAAACTCCAGCGTTATATATTCGTTACCGTCGTCAGCCAGAATTGCGCATTTTTCAGCCCAAATTGAGGCGTATTCGGACAGGATTCCAAACAGTTAGCAAGCCAAAAGGTAACGGTTGGAAATTTGAAAACAGACATACACTTCAAAACTAATTGTAATTGCTGAGTATCGTTGGCGAATGCTGCTTGTCATTGCGCGCTTATTCGATTCAAAGATATCGCTATGTCTGCCAAGTTAAGCGGTAGCGCACAACTTAAGATTTGCTTACAGTTGGTGGACTCACTGCGAACGAGAACGGGTGTTTTCCTATGCGGTGTTTGCTACAATTTATCCATACACGATGTAGCTGAGCTGATCGGCCACTTCTCTCGAGGTCGCATAAAGCCTTCTACATCCTCAATCAACGACATTTCAAGAAAACCAGCCAATATGTATTCTGCGTAAGCCAGAGGTTGGCCCATGTTAATTGTTTATGTCGCTATTGGCCGCTGGAAAACCGAGTCATGGAATTGCTTGCCACTAACAAATCGTTTAGGCCCTGAACTGCCTCGGTCTTAAAACTCTGAAAGTTCGGGAAAAGCAAAGCTTAGACTGAAAGCAAACAAGTCTCGATAACGCAGAAAATAAATCTGTTAGATGGACGGCAATACGGGAAACGTTTACCAGAAACATCAACCACAACAGCGACAGCAAAATACAAACAAATTGGAAAAAATCCAAAAAATCCAAAAATCAGTCAATCAATTTAAGAAATACTATTGCTGGTACCAAACAGCTTGGAAAAAAAACGAAGAAGACCAAGAAATAAAAAGAAAAAGAAATTTAAAAAATCAATCAATCAATAAAAAAATAAAAAATAAACCAAAGCGGGTTAAAAAAAAAACCAAAAAAAAATTAGAACTAAATAAGTCAATCGATTAATTAAAGCAACAAAAATGTTCGGCGTGGCTGGGATTTTCTTCCCGGCCCGAGTTCGAATCTCAATCGGGGGAGAAGTTATTCGACCCCCAAGCCGTTCGAGAATAACCCCTTTAATAACATATTGAGACTTGAACTCACGACCGCCAGATGCGACCCTGGATCAGCCGCGCGCAGCCCATCCCGCAGGACCACCTGGAAATCCCTTGGGTTGTTGCTAACAAATTAAGATGTGTATAGTACGTGCTGATATGCTAGTTTCCGGTTCCGCTTAGTCAAAGAGTGGGACTGTATTCTGCTAGTTATAGACCTGAGGCTAGAAACTCCAGCGTTATATATTCGTTACCGTCGTCAGCCAGAATTGCGCATTTTTCAGCCCAAATTGAGGCGTATTCGGACAGGATTCCAAACAGTTAGCAAGCCAAAAGGTAACGGTTGGAAATTTGAAAACAGACATACACTTCAAAACTAATTGTAATTGCTGAGTATCGTTGGCGAATGCTGCTTGTCATTGCGCGCTTATTCGATTCAAAGATATCGCTATGTCTGCCAAGTTAAGCGGTAGCGCACAACTTAAGATTTGCTTACAGTTGGTGGACTCACTGCGAACGAGAACGGGTGTTTTCCTATGCGGTGTTTGCTACAATTTATCCATACACGATGTAGCTGAGCTGATCGGCCACTTCTCTCGAGGTCGCATAAAGCCTTCTACATCCTCAATCAACGACATTTCAAGAAAACCAGCCAATATGTATTCTGCGTAAGCCAGAGGTTGGCCCATGTTAATTGTTTATGTCGCTATTGGCCGCTGGAAAACCGAGTCATGGAATTGCTTGCCACTAACAAATCGTTTAGGCCCTGAACTGCCTCGGTCTTAAAACTCTGAAAGTTCGGGAAAAGCAAAGCTTAGACTGAAAGCAAACAAGTCTCGATAACGCAGAAAATAAATCTGTTAGATGGACGGCAATACGGGAAACGTTTACCAGAAACATCAACCACAACAGCGACAGCAAAATACAAACAAATTGGAAAAAATCCAAAAAATCCAAAAATCAGTCAATCAATTTAAGAAATACTATTGCGGTACCAAACAGCTTGGAAAAAAAACGAAGAAGACCAAGAAATAA